>NC_041357.1:6662004-6807004 GCF_900634415.1 Cottoperca gobio
TTGGTAGCAGCTTTTGCTGAGTGAGAGGTCTATAGCTCATTGTTTTGCGCATGCTCTTTAAGATCCGGTCCATGTCAAGTATCCTAACGACATGGATATGTCTACATATGTAATAATAATAATAATAATCATAAATTGTATTTGCAAAGCGCCTTTCCAAGCTAAAAGCAATCTCAAGGCGCTACAATGCAGGACAACAACAACAGACATAAGGTTTTAAGGAAAGGCTTTTGTGAAGAGAAAGGTTTTTAGGCTCTTCTTGAAGGAGTCGGTGGCCTGTGGAGCCCTCAGGTGTTCTGGGAGGGAATTCCACAGGTGAGGAGCGGCTGAGCAGAAGGCCCCATCGCCCATGGTGCGGAGCTTGCTCCTGGGGGGGTGGAGCAAAGTTCTTTTAGAGGAGGGAAGGTTGCGTGTGGAGGTTTGTTGAGGGAGGAGTTCCTTGAGGTACAGAGGAGCATTTCCATGTATGCACTGATGGGTGAGAAGGGAGATTTTGTATTCGATCCTGAATGAGACAGGAAGCCATGTGGAGGGAGTGGAGAATGGGTGTGATGTGATTATAGTTTTGCACCCTCATCAGGATCCTAGCGGCGCTGTTCTTGATATATTGGAGCTTCTGAAGGCTCCCGCTTGGAATCCCGATGAGGAGAGCGTTACAGTAGTCCAACCTTGTGGAGACAAAGGCGTGGACGAGTTGTTCAGCATCTGACAGGGAGAGTGTGGGGCGGAGTTTGTGGGTGTATCTGGGAACTTGCACCTCCCAAGGATACGTACTCTGTTCTTCCAGAGAGGTAGGACTGGAACCAACTCAGGGCGAAGTCAGAGAGTCCGATGGTGTAGTGGAGGATCTGTAATTGTTTTGGAATCCTACTGTATTTAGTAAGGACTGAGGGGAAATAAATGATGATATATAAGAAAACACTGTTGGGTTCCCTCTGTCATGTCCATTCCTTTGTGATTATTACATTGTCCCCTTGTCAAGACTTGTTCTATCTATTTTGAGAATTGACTCGTTTTTATTTGATGTTAACTATTAAAAAAAACAAACACTAGTAGAGTCCTGTCATGACCAACACATTACTTAAATATCTTGCAGCAACATTGAATCTTTGAACTGTGTGAAAAGCCAACTTGCAAATACCATGTGTCAAAGAAGAAGCTTGCATTGCCTTGAAATTAAATAAGCTTGAATGAACCTTTAAAACATTCACAAGGAAAGACTGAAGGAATAGAGGACAGAGAAGCAGCAGCCCTGTGATCTGTGTGTGTCTGTGTGTGTGTGTGTGTGTCTGTGTGTGTGTGTGTGTGTGTGTGTGTGTTACAGGAAAAAAGCTGTCTGATTTGGAGAGGGTAACATCTCTGAAGGTCTACAACTGGTTTGCCAACCGACGCAAAGACATCAAGAGGCGCGCTAACATTGGTAATGTCTATCTCTGTGTGTGTTTGTGCGTGTGCCGCCTGAATTTCTTTGCATCCTAAA
The DNA here is from genome assembly GCF_900634415.1 of Cottoperca gobio. Lineage (NCBI taxonomy): Eukaryota > Metazoa > Chordata > Actinopteri > Perciformes > Bovichtidae > Cottoperca > Cottoperca gobio. The sequence continues at coordinate 6,663,485 of NC_041357.1, forward strand.
GTAGTGTTATATTAATGCTGTCGGGGTATTCAGTTGGTTGCAATCTGCAACAGCAACACTAGATGCTGCCAAATATTCCACACTGGGCTTTCAACATGAAGCAGATGCTGACAGACTCAGTATTTGTTGACCCTTTAAGAACCACACACGTGTGCTGTCTCTAAATAAATCAATGAACACACACAAAAAAAGAATAAATATTCAGATTCAAATTGATCTTCATTTGAATGATCTGATATTAATTCATGACATATATATATATACCGATATATATCTTTTGATATGCCTTTTCCTGTGGATCAGTGAAGCTTTGGGCCCGTTATGGCCTTTGGTTCTACGCAAAGAGATCCGGCCACATGAGAGACGAGCAGACTTTAGTCGAATCAAAACACGCCGGGAGCGGGACCAGGTTAGATGGTTCCTTCATAATCAAATTGATATTGAATCAAATTTAATGGGGAAATCAGTGCAGCAATACCCAGCCCTACTGTTCAGCACGCATCCTTGTAGACAAACTGGATGTTCTTTGCTCTCTGCATCACAACCAACACTTCACTGTCCTCCTGCTCGTCACAACACTGCTGTAGAATTTCACCTGAACATCAAAGAGAAATACACATTCTTGTCCTGACTCCTGGAAATTCTTCCTTTTATCCAGCAGCACTAGCCGCATGTTGTCCTGCTCTAAAAGAGCAACTCATAAACTTCTTCATTCCTCCAGTTTGCTTGCATCTGAGTGTATTGTTGTTTGAGGTCGATATGCTATGATGAGGTTTACGTTTTTGAAGAAGCAGCCATCTTGGAGAGCCACGGCATCGAGGTTCAGAGTCCAGGCGGTCAGTCCAACAGCGACGAGGTGGACGGCAACGACTTCCCTGACCAGGTAAAAGAGACGTAAATGAGTGTAGGATGCTTTGCACTGAGCAGCTCAGAGGTGTGGAACAGTGAACATACAGGGAATATTGTCCCAGTAAAGTTAAACAGCATATGAAACATTACAACATATACTTTGTTTTGATTCCTCTTTGTGTAGCCTGTTGAAATGAACATGTTGTCACATATTTGACTAACAATATAAATAACCAGCTGTAAAGAAGTCCGAGGTCACAGCATTATGACACTTAAGAGTACAATGACCTGGTTATTGTATAACCTGTGTGCTGCTGTCACAGGGCTGCGAGGTGTCCTTATTTGACAAGAGAGCTTCAGCCAGGCAGTTTGGATTCAGTCGAGCTGACCTGTCCTCTCCAACCCAGGTACAGCCCGACCACACACACACAAACACACACTGCCTCCTCACTGTGTTTATTATTCATGTTCTTATTAATAACAATAAGATAAATAAAGTGCTTTAGAAATCTTGTATCCACCATTTCCCAAATCCCAGATTATTAATAGATTATCGATCTCATGTCGGCGAGACCGTTAAATCTCTCCTCTCCGCGATGTATCCTGCCATATTGAATGTGACGCCCTGTAAATTCGCATGGATTGTGATTGGCTGACAGTATTTCTATTGTTCATTAAATTGTTCTGAAACGACGACATCATTCTCCACTGCTGTTGTTGTGGTTTGGACTCCTTTTGGACGGCCCTTTACAGTAGAATCTTTGAATTCCAAGAAAGACAAAATACAAATAAATGTTCTGATCATTCCTTTCATTTCTCCTCTCCTCGCTCAGGTTCCCACGCTGCTCCCCAGCTGGTTCTCCGCCCTGGGCAGAGGAGGCTTGTCGGGCCAGAGGGGCACGTCTCTGATTGGCCGCTCCCTTGTGTCAGGGGCGGGCTCTCAGACGGAAGGTTCCAGATTGACAGGTGTGTCCTGGTCTCCCCCCTCCCCCTCCCTGCAGGACGAACCCACCATTCACAGCGCGCTGTCCGAGCCGCAGGACCCAATGGGTTTAGAAAAGGTGGCCGTCAATCACAGCAACCAAGCCCTGGCCAATCAGGTGGAAGGGGCGGCGTGCAGTATTGGGAACGACATCAAGACGGAAACGCTGGAGGACGACTGAAATGGGACATTTGAGTTGTCAGAGCGATGAATGGAACAGGATCAGAGGTGTGTTAATATGCAAGCAGATTTTATAGGAATGTAAAGTGAAATAAGTGAAAAAAAAAAAAGACCAAAAGTCGTGTAAACTCCAACCCTGAGATACCTCCCAACCCTACCTCCAACCACCAACCTGCTCTGCTCTGCTCTTATAGGCATTACTAGTATATTATAATAATGATAATAATAACGATTCACTTTTATTTCTTAAAGTGCTCCCCAGCAGCATATGAAAGATTAAAAAATGCCTAAATAAATCAAATCAAACAAAGAAAGTGAAAAAAATTAAGAATGATTTAATTACGCCACAAAAAAGGAAATACACATAGTGTGTATCGTTTTTCACTTGACTTCTTTGTTGATTTGTTTTAGGCATTTTAAGTCTTCGAACAGGACATGATGCATCGTGCAGATTTCTTTGGACGACACTGTATTAGACACACGGTTCCAATCATTTCAGGGTCTTGCACTGTGATCACAACACAACTGAACAGCCTCAAAAGATAAATGCATGGATTTAAAAGTTAAGTTGATTTTAACTGAGTGTTAAAATTCTGTTGCGCATTTCATCACAGTTGATTATAGTTCCGATTTTTTGCTGTTGACGCCTTCGAGTGAGAAGAACAGCAACATAAGCTTAGTCTCATCGAGCTCACAGCACGGAGGGAATGTTTCTGTGGGTTTAAGATGAATTAGAAAATGTAGAAAAGAGAAAGAAACAGAAAGACCCACTCCTCCAGCCCCCCCCCCCCCCTGGTATAATAAGCTCAATATATGGAAGCAAAGAAGGAATATACATTTTAATTACAGTGAATATTGAAATGTTTTTGCCATCTATCTGATTTTGAGTGTTTGAGATTCCCTTATCATTCTTGGATCATATGACTGACAGAACGTTACCAGGCTTCACTGCTTGAATGTTCAAATTAAAATTATTTATCTTGAATTTTGATGTTTAAATTTAAAACCACCAATTTAAAATAAGCAACTTTATTTATTTTTCTAAATATTTTTTAACTTATTTTTTGTTCAGAAAATGAAAGAAGTTGAGCAACTTGAATTTATTTATTTTTAATATTGGACCCTTGATCTTAAGATTTTTCTTTTAGGGTTTAGAAATTTAAGTTTTTTAATTGCACAACTTGAAATTCTGGGCACCCAAAGTATGCCAGAAATATATTTAGTATGTCCCGATACATATAGTATGTCAAAGTACCAGGATGTTCTACTGCATCCGGTCGCATTTTGCAGTATGCAAGCCAGCATGCTTTTCTGGCTATTCTGACCCACAATCCTTTGCACAGGGGGTCAAAGTTCAAAGTGCAATTTTATGACCATTTTATGTCCCAGTTGTACAGTACGTACTTTGTAAGGGCAGCTGCAGTACGTGCTAAAAAGTTGTTGTTCTAGATAAAATACTATAAAAATATTAATACTATAAATTCTGACATCTTTAAATACCAAGTATTCAGTAGAGATCAAATTTTACAATTTGGTGTTCAGTCGCATATGAGACTCAAATCCTCATGGCCTCTCTTTGCTTCCATATTAATTACAAGTAATTAAAAAAAAAAAGTCACTCACTAAATGGATGTGGAAAGTAGCTGAAACGGTTTTTGGTATGAACACTATAAACGCGGACGTCCAGGTGACCTGGTGTTACCCTCCGGCTGATCACTGTGAGACGATCTATAATCAATACAGATCAGTCAGTTGGGAGGTATGAAACAGTGTAATACCACTGTTTAAATACTACAGACTAAAGTGAATACATACATATACTACACACACACACACACGTATATAGACAGTATATTATATAAACTGTGGGGTATATATATAATGTACCCTGATCCATTTCTTTTTACAGTATATAGACATATTAGCTTCAGATGAGAGAAACTATCAGTATGAGTCTTTCTTGTTGGTGAAAGGTGAGTGAAGCTTTAGCCAAAGTATTAAGTTTGAATTTTGTGTATTTTCTGAGTGTGTGTGATAGTCGTGGATGGAGCTATGTATTAGAGATGATATGCTAATCAAAGATGCATCAGATGTGTCAAATTATTGCAAGGATAATGCATTTCCTTTTCCTTTTTTATTTTCCTTAGGTATATCTGTGTTTGTGCTCGATATGCCATGTGTTTTAAACACACACTGTCAAGTTTTAAATTGTATTCTCTTTTAAATGACACTTTATTGGATCTATATCACGGTGCTTAGAGTCCCTGCTGTTTTAAACATTTTAGTGATCAGTATGAATGAGGCGGGAGGAGTGAGTGGGATTCTCTTGAAACAACCACAGAAAGAAGCTCTTTAGGAAAAGGAATAATCAAATCAAGAATTATTTATCTCAGTTCAGCCATTGTGGAAGTCTTTTTCTGCGTCTTTAGTTCATCTCCATCCCCACAAATAATTATTAGAAGTCAGGTTTTGCCATTGTTTTAGCCTTTTGAACAGGAGATACTGAACCAGTCTGATAACTAACATGAATTATAACTTAAAACAGCCACATTGTCTTTAGATGAGGGATGGCTCGATATCACTGTTTTATGTCCGATACCAATCCGATGCGTCTTCTTCCTCTCAAACAACTAAGCTGTTAATAAACATTTGTACGGATGCACTTTGCTTAACCGAGCCATCCCAACAAACATCATGCTCAGAAACTAATATTCTGCTCCCCTAAAGGAAGTACAACTTTGTGCAAAAGTTTATAATTCCAGTGCAAAATGAATATCGGATCAGTGCATCTCTCCTTCAAGTTTAAAGCTTCTCAGGAACAATCCTTAGCTTATTGTTATACATCCCTCTGTAGTATGTGCTATATCTTTCTCTTCCAAACACTTGGTTGTTTGGTGAGGGTGTTGGAGAGGTGTGTATCTTAAAGCAGCTTCAATATCGACTTTAAGTCCAATATTCACTTTCCTTTAGCTGTTTTTGAATCTGGCTCTTTGGCTGCTAAACGCTCCGCGATATCCACTCGCCAGTTGTAAACTTTGTTTGTCCGCTTGTTGGTGCTGGGCAGGTTGGCTTTATTGGAGCCTTTTTGCTGAAAACACAGGCTGGAAACAAGTTTGATGAGAGTGGAGTTTGCAGGCTAGTAAACCAAAACAATGAGCTGAAAGAGGCACAAATGATGAGGGGAACTACAGAGTTTGGTGATAAATTGTCTGTTTTTAATATTTAAAAAAAAATAGTTGTGCATCTTTAAATTTAAGTTTCTAATTGAAAATAACATATGAGTTCCCCCCCGATGGCTCACCTGGTAGAGTGAGTCCTGAATACGATCATTAAGGGCACAAAAGTCCAAAACTACATTTAGTGATACTGAAAGTTCCTGTTCAGCAGCTGATTCTCTTAAACACTGTAGAAATTCGATCAGACATTGAAAGTGGCTTTTTTAGTTTTTATAGTAGTTAGCTTATACTTCACTGTGTAGTGTTACACATGAACAACTCCTTCTCACCAGTTAAACAGTATATAATGGTGTGTCTGGAGTATGTGTGTCAATTACTAGGTGATCCAGAATCATTTGAGTAATTCAACACGGCATGTCCTGTATGGTTTTATGTTTAAGTGCCTTAATTATTTCAGTGCATTAAGCAGGACTTCCACAATGGCTGCACATACATCACGTATGCACATGATGCACACGATGCTCTGTAGCGGCCGACACTGAAGTGGCTTCATTCAAACCGATTCATCATTGTTCATCACCTGGTGCTTTTACAGGCTAAGCTACTAGTTGAGAGTTAAAAACTCCACACAAATACCTCACGTTACCCCCTCAGCTATAAGCTACACCCCGCAGGTTCCTCCACAGCTGCTTCAATGTGAAACAAAGTCTAGAAAGTCGAGAGTAAAAGTAACTGCACAGCTGATTATTCAGAGGAGACTGACGGTAAACTGTGACAACAGAAATATCGGCGTCCTCTAAAAGGGAAATTCCTTCTCGAACTCGAGCCAATAAATATCAAGTTTGAAAATAAAGGGAAACTCCACTCCAGAAAATAATGTATCATTCATAAGCTTGAAGTAAAATAAAAAAAGTCCCCTGATCCTGGTGGAAGAGTAACACCACGATGGTTTCAGATTCAGAGAATTTCAATTTCGTGGTGGAATGTCTTTTTAATTGTACGGCAGCGCAGCTGTCCCAGGTGTCTTTTGCTTTAAGCGTTTGTAAAACTCAAAGGCATCATTAGTCAGTGACGTAGCTTTCTGTTGTCTGTTTGAATTATTCCCACCAAAATATCAAAAATATACTGTCCCACTAAGTGTTAGAAAATGTTTTTATCGTCTTTAAAAATCTGCCAAGCAGAAGCCTTCCTGAAGTGAATCTATGGGTTCATTTGAGACAACGTGCTGTTATGAGATTATTTCAGGATTTAAAATCTTTTCAGTTGCTGCCTTTGAGGTCTTCTCATGAAGTTGTACTTTGGAGTTCTGAAGTAGCAAATTGATGTGAAATGAAAAAGTCGTCCAAAAGTGTCATTTTAGAGCCAAAAACTGTGTAAGGAAAAATAAATGAAAACCGTAAGGGAATTAGAATGAGACCAAAAGCAACAAAGAGAAACTCACTTTTAGCTTGTTCATCATTTCCACACGTCATTCCTATTGATCGGTCTTGGTCTTTTGTTTCTCGACTACATTTCATTTTGCTTTCAGTTTTTGACCCTAAATTGGCTCCGTACCTTTTCATGTTTTTAAGTGACTTATGCATTTGTAGTTGATTTATATTAAGAATAAAGAAAGTTATCATGAAATAGAAACGCAGTAAATACCAGTTTTTCTTCTTCCATAAACAATATAGAAAGCCTTTGCTCTTCCAGTTAGACTCAGCCCTGTCAGGCTGCTCATGTGCACTTTGTTTCCGACAGTACTGACGGCAGCATGTTGTATTCTCATCGTTTAAAATGCAGTTTGAGCCTTCAGCCCTCTGTTGCCTTGCTGTACGGTTTAGTTTGAGAGGACAAGCTTCCTTCCGGCTGATGTTTCAGATCCGACCCCCGGGTATTGACTTTATCTTTGTTCTGCCAAATCCTACTTCCTCTGGCAATACCCCCGTCCCTCCACACAGACAGTACAGTGAAAAAGTGTTTGGATTGAGCTCTTAGCGTGACAACATTATGGTGCGTGTTGACGAAGGTGTTAGAGGATCTTGATCTGATGTCAATCAGTTCACGCCTCAGGACTGAATGTTGCCGTTGTCTCGTACCTTCGTCCATGTTGTGAATGCACCAGATGCAGTATGACATTAAGAGTTGTATTCCACAATGCTGTCTTTATTATGTAAAAGAAGTTTGTCATTCATCATAAAATGTAGATGTTCCAGTCTTAATGTCTCCTTTAATCAGCCAATGACTGTAAATACTACTTAAATGGTTCAAACATTGTAAAAAAAAAAAAAATGAACTTTTTTAAAATCTGAGTGGTTTCCATTTCATTTTGGCAATAAACTATTCAATAATTCTCTAGAGAATGAAAAATATCAAACCTCAGCAGGACGTTTGCTGTGTCACTTTGAATTGATTTTTATCCCCTCGTTCTTTTCTATTTCAAGATTTAGTGCCTTTTTTGGACGGTAGACTGTTCTGTAACCGCTATGTAGAAAATCTACATATGCCTTTTGTTACTTTTTCATCTGTTGGATAAACCTTATTTGTTATTTTTAAGGTGTGTTTTTATTGATATTCTATTTACAAGGGAATAAAAAGTGATCTGAGTCCATGCAGTGTCTTGGTTTGTTTTGTCTGTATGACGTGTGCAGCACCACGAAAACACAAACTACTGTTAAACCACGGTTCACGCTTGGCCTTGGAAATAGTCACATGACAAAACAATCCCAAATCAAGATCCACTTAGTTTCTCTGGAGCTCTCAACTGTTTCACACGCTCCGTTTGAGACAACAACGAAGTCCTGCGCTTGGAAACGGATCCAAAATGTCATCTGCTGAAGAAGACCGAGCAGGTGGAAAGATCCGGGACAAGTTTGTGAGAAAACCAAGAGTTGGGATTGTTTTCTTACAAAAGCACTTACCTTTAAAGCTGCTACAAGTTCTCATGTGTCAGTTTGTAGTAAAGTAAAACTCTGAACACCACATGCTGCATCCGCACATTTCTTTAATAAACCATGGTTCTTCAACACGGGGTCCTCAGAGTTAGTGCAGATGGGCCACCAAATGATTGTTTTTTTATTTTTACTTTCATTAAAACATCAACTATCAAACAGTTGCTTAGAGCATCCTTCTATTTAAGTACAGTGCACAGCGGTACTGATGCAATATTCCAGCATATGAGCAAAGATGATCGGTCCCACTGCCTGTAACATGTTTAACATTTAAACATGACTAATGTATCAATCTGTTAATAACTATCTAAATAGCTTAGTACTGTATGCACCATAATGTTTACATGGTACTTTATGGCAGTTTAATATGAAACTCAGTTGTATACACATGTAGCAGGCCGGAGTCTCTGCTCGTCTCTCAGCTGAGGGGTCCTCAAAACATGAAAGACCTCTGCTTTAAACATTCAATGAGTTTGGTAAAAAATAAAGAACAAATACTCTTAAAATCTTCCTTTTTTTATTTTTTTCTTACCAGATTACTGTTCAGATGATAAAAAATGAAAATTAGAAATGTATTATAATACATGTTTATTCTTTGGATTGCAGCATAGAATTACATAAAACAATTAAATTAATCAAAACCCAAACTTGTGCTCAGATTTTTCTTTTTATATAAGTCTTAATATGCGCATATATACACATACATACATAGAACAACCACTCTGATGGTGCACTCACACATACACATGAAGGCAAACCCGTGCCACAGGATCAACAAACAACTGATAATGATGAGTTAGGATGATATAATAATACTGTTGACATTAATCCCATGTCTTATTATTCAAACCTTTCTTCAGCTGAATGTGTGAAAGTTCAGAGACTGGAGGGCTTCTCTGCAGGCAGACTCCCTGACTAAGCAAGCCCTCTCCTTCAGCTCCCATTAGCCTTCCATTATTATTACACAGCTGTTCCTCTGGTACCAAGGAAACTTCAATGCAACATTGTGTTTATACCAACTGCCTTTGAAATGCACCAAGAGGAGAAGTGGTATCTGAACCTCGGCTGTTAAAATGATGCTAAAAACTGCAACAAAAAAAACCTGCAACAAGGCTGCATTGCATCACCCGACTATTGCTCGTTTGTGTGGTTTATTCTAATAAGTACACGCAGAAAGTGAACTGAGTTCAGTAGTGAAGCAGGTTACAACTCTGTCAGCTAAAAGGCCTCAGGGAAGAAGACGTTGGCAGAACACTCTGGACAGGTGAGACAGAGGTAGTAAAAAAGGTGACCACTCACTACCAAGGCAGGAAAATGTGTTGTAGTGCCTGAAAAATACAAAATTCAACTACTTTTCTGCAGGTACAATGTTTTAAAACAGAACCCCACCTCAGATCTGGTGGCATAACGATCCCTGGTGCTGCTGTAGGGCAGTGGTGGGTTGTAAATTCACTCAGTTTTAATGGTGGTATATAAAATTCCCTGTGTGGAAGTCGGATCTTTTCTGACTGAGGTGCGGCGGCTGCCGGGGAGGCAACACAATGACTTTCCCTCCAGAGAGGCAGTGATACAGGATGTTAAATTAGTGAAAATCTTATTCTAAAATAATCTGCGACCACATGACCTACCTCGGAAGATAAAGTTAATCCGTCTAAAAAGTCTCTTTTTCAATAGTAAACCAGAATAGTTTTTTACATGGTTTTGAAATGATCCTGTTAAATAATAGCACAGTACACTTGAGTGTTATAGTACAGCAGTGATGTGTTTAGTTAGAGATTTTGGGATTGTTCCTGCTAAAAACAGCAGTCTGGCTCCAGGTTGAAGGCCACATTAAGGCAGGGTTATCCCACAGAGCTACAGGAAATGCAACAAAGATATGGGACCAAATTCTGAGCAAAACAGAAGCACTTAAGAAAAGAAACCAACAGAAATGAAACCGATTGAAAAAAAAAAAAAGGGGCTGAAGATTCATACAGATCAATATGAATATTCTCAAACACAAATCACATGAATAAAAACAGGGCTCAATGTGGTTCAATGTTTGATACAGTCACATAAATAACACTGCTGGCTTTGCTCTACAGCGGCAGAAATAAAAGTTAAAACATTAAATCCATTCTGAGTTATTACCAACACTAACCTTTTACAGTTCCTTATTGAAATGTCTGTTGGGCACCAGGCTGCACATCAGCCTCATCTGTTAAAGTAATGCATCTCCCAACTGAGAGAGCCGTCGTGGAGGAAGATGGAAGGAAAGACACGTTTGACCACTTGGCTCTAATGTCATGTAAAACAATAACTCACAATTTAAACAATTTAGGGCTGTACCGAATGTCTTCTTTTTTAAGGTTCGTGAATGAAGCTTCGAATGTCTGTCCACATATTATATGACTTCATGATCAACGTCAATGTTACGAATGAACCTAATCGGTACAGCCCTCAACCAATTGTCTTTTTCTTGAGTGAGTGAGTGGTGAAGAATCTTTAACTAAAAGCAGAACATTAAAACAATGTCAGTATAATTTAAAGAACATCAGGTAACTTGAGAATCATAAAATAAAATCAGTTTGTATTTTCTTCCTCTGTATACAAGCGTTCCAGAAACTCTTTTATTCCCTCTGGAGACTTTTGTGCAAAATTAATTGAAGCACCCACAATATGAAATAAGTGTGTGGAAGATGCAATGGTCACATGGTTTCTGAGGCACAATAACACACAGGGACATCCAGAAGCCTGAAGTGATCTCACCCCCCCCCCCCCCCGAGCAAAGACCGGGATGGGAAAGTACAGCAGCCACAGACACTGGAACTTTATTAAGGGAGCATAAGTAGGAGAAGTAAAGCGGCAGCTGCTGGTCATTTCCCATCTTGGCACAAACCCGCAGACACAACTGAATCAGCCAGGTCCGCCCAACATCCACACACAAACACACACACAACAGCACTTTACTCCCTTCCTTCATTACCACATAACTGTTATGAACCACAATATTATTATTATTATTTTAAACAACCTACTTCACTTTTTACACAACTTGCCAACCAATAACATACCAGACAGCCACCTGCAGTAACCAAGCAACCAGAGGACTCCAGGGTCCCGGGCTCTCAGGCCAGATAATACATGCACCTGATAACTACACTGGTGATGTATATTGTCTCCTCCTATCATACTTCACCATTATATTTCCTCCTCAAAAACTCACTTTTCGCCCAGAAAATATTCCAACTTTTACCCCCCCACATCATCTCTAAGGCTCATGTTTCAAAGTGCCTCATTTTTAGGAATTGTACTGCTTCGTTTGAAAATATATATTGGCCTCTGGTTTAGTTTCTCCATCTGGGATTTCTTTTTAAAACAAACTACTGAATTTCAATGTACAGTAAAAGATACAGAGTGTTCGATAAATCAGCTGATCTACAATGCTAATAGCAGCAATTTTCATGGAATCATTTGTGCAATATTTATTAAAATAATAAAAAAGGCATTATCAATTTGCATGCGATAAATGCATGTGTACAAGCATTTAAATATAAATAGTAAATTCCGGCCTCTTGAGTTAAGAAGACGCATGATAAAAAGGAAATGGAAAAACATAATGTATCCATAAAGAGGATCGTGTTTGGACATACCGAGTGCGTTTACATGCACGTAGTATTCCAGATAATGTATTCATATGTATGCATCATCGCATCAGAAATCTGTATCGACTCCTTCACATGGATGAACTAAAAGTCCCTAAAGAAACAGCATATAAAAGCATATTCAGGTTTGTCATCATCAGGATATGAACGTAGTAAATGAGACCTCGTACTAAAGTACAAGTGATGATGATGATGATGATGAAATATTGCTCAGCATATTATATCAGCACATGCCTATTGCTCACTTGGTGAGACAGCATCGCTCCAACTACTAACCAAACACTTCACACGGACCTCAATCGAGTTTATTAAAGGGGAACTCCATGATGACATCATCAGGGTTATTTTCTCAGACTTTATTACGCCCGGGTCACACTGCCGGCGAGAGTAGCGCGTGTGCCGCCGCAGTTCAGCGATGTGTCGGCTGTCTGCGCGGTAAACAGCAAAAATACACAGTCAACATTTTGTTTGATCATGTCTACAGTTTCTATGTGTATCTGTAGAGTATGTCACAGACATGATCAAAGTAAATATTTACTTGCGGTTTCTGTTTCAAAATAAAAGCTATTCAGTGTTTTTCTATGGATCCCTTCATCTGTTAACACAAGGCTTTTATTCTGAAATACCTGCAAACATTTATAGTGTATCTGCGTTTCATTGAGGATTCTTTTTTTTTTTCTTCTTACAAATGAGCGACCGCTTCTTAACCTTTTATTTAAATGCCATTCATAATGAAATTAAACTTTCTATTATTGATGGCCATTATGAAACAATTTAGAGCGAAAGGCCCGTCTGCGCCGGCTAGCCGCAGCAGTTCAGCGAGGTAGCTGACGTGCTCACAGAGGCAGTGTGGCCTGGACGTAACGCTCCCTACAGAACACATTATTAAACCCTTTTCACAGGCTGAGTAGTTCTCCCTATGATGAGTAAACTACACTTCCTGCGTTAAATTAGTGGAGTGCCCCTTTAACTTATGGAAAAGTATTGGTAGCGCATGTATTCTCTGTCTGCATTCTTCATGAATTGATGGTATACATAAAGTATGAAACAGTGCTGCGCTACACAAAGAATAAGGTCGCTGTGAAATGTTAAAGTCCCTCTGGAATATGATGTTGTATAAAAACCTGCCACATCATCTCCTTCAACAGACGTGGCAGGATTGTTAAAATCAGTCAGAACTGCTTTTGCGATTAATACTTTCCCAAAAACGTACAGCTTGTTCTCCCAGTTGCGTCAGAATTTCTAAAAGATAAAAACTAGATTCTTTTAAAACTGATCAAATGCAAAGAAGCAAATCAATTCTCTTCTCAAGCGTGATATACCCAGCAGAGCGTCTGGCATCTCACTTGCTTTTCCTCGACACATACACATGCCTATGCCTATTCCCACCAACTCCGAGAGTTCTACAGCGCCCCCTGGTGTCTAAATGTCAGACACAGAGGACAACCAGCACATTTACCTTCAAGACCTCCATAAGACCCACTCATGGAGAATGTACTCTAGTTTCTTTTGCAAATTTCGAGTTGGCTCGAGGAATCTGTCTCCACTCGTCTCCCTGTCTCGCTGCACCATGACCACAGACACGTTCTGCTAACATACAGATGCTTCTTATCCAACGTCTCCAGTGCAAAATCGACTTTTAAAGCCTCCCAGTACAAACAGCTTGCTCCCATAGTGGCTTTGTCCAACGAGGACACAACTTTTCCTGCTTTACACACATCGTTCTCAACATCGACACGACTACAACAATTATTTGTGCACACAGGGCAACACTGTACAACATTTACAATCCCACACACACACACACACACACACACCCCTCCTTGTCCTTTCCCCTCTGCGGTCCCTGAGATCACCTCACACTTAGCACAAGGCATTCTCTTAAAACACAAACACAGCGATTTCAAAATTAAATATACAGAGAAAAGTAACAAATGCAAACCAAGCCATGGTGAAGGCACATTCTGGGAGGATCTATCTTCAAAAGAAAAGAAAGAGGAGTCCAGGAGGAGGAGACGAGTCTCAGTGTAGTTCTGTAGACGTAGAGAGTTCAGCAGAGTGGCAGCCGGAGCAGGGGATTCTGGGATATAGAGTCTCAGAACTACCAGGTAGAGACATCATATACACAGGGACGCAAACATGTTCTCACCAGATGGCTGGAATGATTTGAGCTTTACGTCACTCTCACTCCACTTTTTCTTTTTAAAGGGTCTAAAAATCAAAGTTGATCTATTTCGGTTTCCTCATTCACACATATTATTGTGACGTGTAGGGAGGATAAAAAAATGCCGAAAAAACGCTAAAGATCAATTCAATATTCTCCAGTTAGACAGCGTTTTCAGCCTGAAGAATGAATGTGGTTACAATTCCCAATAGCCATTGACCTTTTCTGGTAAAAATAAATCCAACAGCCAGCAACCAACTGGAACAGAGGAAGGCTTTTCATTCTGAAAGTGTTTTCTTATGCACTCTCAACATGTGACAGATCCTCAGTTATGAACTGGGATCAAAAAAGTGACTCCTGCCTAGAGCGTGACCCGTTTGCATCCCCGTATATCAGCTAATAAAGCATCTCTGAGGCAAATCGTCCAGTCTGCAGCGTCCGACGCACCCCCCCGCAGAGCTCTGACGCTCAAAATTACAACAAAGTCTGCACTGACTTCCATTCACTCTCAGCAGTCTTCCCATTGACCGCCATTCATTTTGCATTATCTTCCCACATGATAAATAGTCCTTCCTCGGACTTCTATATACTCTGCATAGTCTCATCAACTTACTTGCATCCGTTCTTAATGAACTCTTCATTGTCTTTATTCTACTTCCATCCATTACTTGTGATGGATGTACTGGGTGTAGTTTCAAACTAAAGGAGGGTAGGCAGTATGTCACTTGTGATGTGTGAGCCTGTTGCATAGCTGGGAGGAGAGGAGGAGGAGGAGGAGGAGGAGGAGGAGGAGGAGGAGGGCTGTGGGGAGTTCATCTCTCCCATCCAGCTCCTGCTTTCCCTGTCTCAACTGCTCCAGGACTTGCGGTTCTCCCCCCGGCGCGGAACAATGGCTTCTCCTCGCAACACGGGGACGTGGGCGGGAGCAGTAAAGTCTCCCGTGCGCCGGCTGGTCCGATCGCGGCAGGACAGTCGGTCTGGGCGAACCAACACCCCGTAACCCGGTTTACAGAGGAAATACCGATGACCTCCGACTGAACCGTCATTTTTACCTGTAGGGAGAAAATAAAGAAGGTCATCAGTGCAAATCATAAGTCCTTCAGCGATATGTACAGTATACACTGTAGTCAGCCCCTCCAATCAGACACTAACAGGGGGAGCCAATCTTTTTATTTTTTATACATTCAAAGCTTTGAGGTTTTGGAATGAAGCTTCGAATGTCTGTTGTCATATTTTATGATGTCTTCACCTTAAAAAAGAAATGTTTTGTTATTGTGGTTATATAAAATGTCATTTATGCTGTTAGATTGCTGCTTGCCGTCCCGTTAATACAGGCGCGTGCCTCCCTTTGTGTGCGTCAAGTGGAAGAACACAAGAAGCATCTAGTTAACTTTTCTTTTTAAATATCCTTGCTATTTTAGCACCTGATACTTGAGGAACTTTCTCAGTATATTTGTAATTTGGCTGAACTGACCCTTTAATTGTGTACCTACCTACAGGGGTGTCCAGCTCCACCCCCACCCACACTCCATCAGCAAACTGCGTCATTCCCACGTAGCGCACTGTGCCGGCCTTATTGCTTCCTACTGTAACATACGCCCCCTCTGACAGCCAATCAGGCAGCACGTCATCATGGCTACGCTCTTCATCGTCAACAAAGATCTCCAGCCTCTCAAAGCCTTCTCCTTCTCCTCCTTCTCCTCCTTCTCCTCCTTCTCCTCCTTCTCCTCCTTCTCCTCCTCCTGCTGCTTCTCCTCCTTCTCCTCCTCCCGAGTTGACCAGCTTGTGTTCAGAGAAGGAGTTTTCTGCGGGGACATTGTTGTGATTGGCTGAGCCGTGGGAAGCGGGTGGAGGCGCTACGACGGCCATCTTGGCGCCACACTGAGAAGGAGAGGTTACAACATCGTTCCCGTCAGCACCCTGCTGCTGGGGGTTTGTGGGTAACGTAGTCTCAGCAGCCAGGAGGGAGGAGGACGAGGACGAGGGTTGGAGAACGTCAGACAGGGTTACTGTAGAAACACTACTGGAGAAGTAGCCGCTTGATGACTGGCTGAGGGGGCTGAGGGGGGTGATGTCATGCGGGTCATGCACAGGAAGAGGAGGGACTTCTGGGAACTCTGCCCGTCGGTCTTTGGTTGGGGGCCGTAGAATAGCAGTCTACAGGAAACCAACAGTTGCCACAGGAACAGAGGGACAGACGAGAGCATGCAAGGCAAAACAACAAAACAATAATCAGCAACAATAATCAACTTCCCCAAAAAGGTTACAGTCACCCTTTGGACCAATCAGGTGATATTAAGTCTCGGGTCTGTAATGTGCAGCATGAATACATTTAGTAGGACCGTTTGCATCATCTGCTATTTTTATCTTTTGACATTTGCAGCCAAGTTCTGGTTGATGGCACAAATATTGCAGCCGCCCTTTGAGCTAATAAAGAAATACATGGAAAGGTCTTAGGAACAAAACCACATGTATACATTCTGTTACTGCAAAGTGCCCCAGATCAAGAACCAATGTGGAACCGTAAATTAAAGGGCTACTGCAAAAATTGCACACGTGAAGATATGTTTACTCGCCATGTTGAGTACTACTGAGCTTGTAAAAGCCTTTAGGTGAACTGAACAATGATGTCATCAGGGTTACTTGGTTAATCTCTGCTGTAACAAAGCACTCGTTACAAATCGCTGTTGCTTTGACAAAAACTATGACTAAATATCAACAACCTTTACTTCCCATAACTATAAAGGGGACGATGAGGAGACAACACCGATGTCATTAAACACTAACTGAATATATCAACGTGCAGTATTGTTGACAAAAATGAAGTTTAAAAAATAAACCAAAGAATTTACCAAAATCTCCCTTTACTGTATTGACAAAAAAAAAGAGAAGATGACCATTTATATAAAAACAATTAAAAAGTGCTACATTAAACGGAATCTGAGCGAAGATCAAACAACAGAAAGTTCTGAGGGGAAAGTGGAGCGGGAAAGAATCTCACCGTCTCAGCCTTGAGCCGATTTTCGTCCCCTCCTGATGTCACGATGCGGGGGACATGCTGCTGAGAACAACAAACAAGGTCATGACATGACAACACTTGCACAATTTTCTGCACTAATTTTCTAGCAATCAATTATTTACTTGACTGACCTGCTGGCTTTGTAGAGAAGGTCTCAGCTCCTTCTTTTCGTCTCGTGCTGGAAACAGAGACTTGAGCAGTTTGGGCATCTGAGGGACCAGCGCCTTAACTGAAAGATAAGAGGCAGCAAGTCCTGAACGACCTGGGGGAGGGGGTGGGGAGGTGAGAGAGGAGGAGGAGGCACAGGAGAGGAGAGGAAAGAAGCAAGGAAAGAGGAGCAGGTGTGGGAGGTAGAGGAGGTGTGAAAGATTAAGACAGGAAGTTGAAAGAGAGTCCTGGAAATGGCAAAAACCCCAACACAGTGATAGACAGAAGAAGCGACAGCCGGCTATAAGACACACAGACGGATGATTGAGCCATTACAACGAGATAAAAACAAACATCCTAAATCACTGGACTGTAAAGCAGAAACTACCTAAAAAAGATAAATTAATCTACAACACAAATTCTGACATGACAAGAAATCACTGACAGAGAAATGTTCAGATTGTGATTTCACTGAAAAGCTTTGGTAATGAATATGAGAAGAGAAGTTCACACTGCGCGAGACAAAGAAGCGTACAGAAATAGATGTAAGAGACACCAAAAGGAGCATGTTGAAAGAGATAGATTACGCATCACTGTTGCTGGTAAAAGAAGGGAACAGAGCGGAGTCTCATGAATAACCCTTGTACCTCACTAGGGACATTTTGTGCCTTTTGATTTTCCTACTATTTTTGCTGAGTAAATGCATTTGTCATACATTTTGACAAGGCTGGGAGTTTTGGGAAGTTCAACCTCAGCTCCTAAGTCTATAATAAAGTGAAGCCAACAGACAGACAGTCAGACCCGTAAGGACAAACAATTTTTGATTTCACAGCCATTACAGCAGAACATCCTGCATTGTATTATATCAGGCTTTCAATCTAATCAAAAATGTTCCTTTTTACTATTTTCCAAGAGAAAATGGCTCAATCTGGTGTAAAATACATTCTCTTGGTTTCATGTGTCAATGATTGATTGATTTTGATGTTCAATGCTGCCAACATATATCTGACATATCCTAAACTAAGAAATCCCCGAGCAATCAGTATAGAGAAAAAGCAATGTGCCCATGGCATTATGCAAAGAAACGGACACTGAAAGGGTTAACATTATGTAACATATGTAACATTATGAAGATGAACGAGTAAGTTGGTGTGATGATCAAGTTAAAGTTGGTTTAAATATAAATATATAATATTTGTATTGCAGTTTCTTGACGCAGACATTTTGTTCTCTTAGGACATCAGAGTAACCTTTTTAAAGTGAAGCACAAGGGTTAGAGTCAAAGCATTACTGAGATCAGCATATAGAAGAAATAGATGAACCCGTGTGGAAAGAAGAGAGGAGCATGAAAGAACTGAGTTGGGAGTGCGGAGGAGAAGTGACGAGAAGTGTAGAGAAGAGAAGAAAAGAGGCGGGAGGTTTACCTGGCTCTGCTTCCTGGTTCTGTGGGGGCGTCATGCCGAAGGGAGTAGGGGATGAAGAAGGGGAGGTTGAGTAGGTGGAAGGGGAAGAGGCGGGCCGGGGGAGGGTGCGGTGAAACTGAGAAGGCATGAAGATATCCTGCTGACTCTCCCAACGACCCTGAGAAACAGATGACAGGACATTGGTTTGAAAGTAATGAAATATGGCTCCCAGATGTCAATGCTACATATGAACCGAGTTTTCACATTTGCTGCTTTGAACACTCGGTGGCTGTAAAGTCTTTTATGTTGTTTAGTTACATCAGACTAATAATTACCACTGGACCTGCAGTTTGAAAAACATTTTGAGAACAGTAAACAGTCAACATGTAGCGACAGAAGATGCGTTACCTTATCTTCCAGGCAGGATGTGGACAGGTCTTGTCTGCTTCCAGACAGCTGAGGATGGATGGACAGAGAGAGAAGTCATATTATATTGAACTATATTGGACTTGCAGTGCAGTATAATGCCATTGTATTTGAGTGTTACCCTGTGGACAGAAGGAGAACTTATGCTCCGTCTGTTGCTCTTCCCTCTGCTAGTCAGTTGCTCCTTCACTGCCACCTCCTAAAAAACACACACAGCACATTTTCAACATATTAGAAAGTATTACATTGCAAATGTACAAATATTTTGCCATATCAGCCTTTTTGACTTGCAGTATGTGTAGAAATCGAGTGCACGCCTGCCCGAAATCCATGATCGATCAATGGATCAAATTTCTATCTACTTGAGACATTATATCTATACACCGACCTGTCTCAGTCTATCCAGAGTCAAGATGTTCTCCAGACTGAGGACACTGCGGAGGTATTTCTCAATTGCAGCCTCTTCATCAGCTGACTGGCTTTTGTGTGCGGTGGCAGCGAGGTTGGCCAGCATCTCCCTGTCCTCCGAACCAGGGGCGTCCTGATGGGACAAAACATCAGTGAGAGGTGTGTTTAATAATCCACCCTGCTGAAACTTTCTTGGGCAAAACACAAAATGCCTGATATTTTCCCCTGGCCTTACCCCGGGGATGTTGGAGACCACCTCGAAGGTGACCCCGCTGCCCGGTATGGTGCTGCGGGTGGACATCCTTCTCAGGAAGTTGTGTGCAAAACCCTGGCGGCCCGGGTTAACGTTGACGCAGATCCTCTTTCTCAGGACCAGCTGCATGTCGGCAGGATGGCTGAGCTGAACCACCACTCGGATGGTCAGGTACACCCGCTGCTCCGGCCATGCTCCCCCACGACTGAGCTGAGGACAGTCATGGACGGTGGAGTCCCATGATGCCTCTGCTGTCACCTGCAGGGTTGACAAACGCAATTGGTTAATGGGGGGGAGGAAGAAGAAGAAGAAGACGACGAAGAACAACAACAACAAGCTTTATTGTCTCTCTGTGTAGTTACATAACAAAAACAAAGAAATAATAAAAACAAATATAGTAGCAACAAAAAAAATTAATGAAAGTATATTAAGTATTAACAAATACACACTGTTTCCCAAATGGAAAATACCTCCTGCGGGTCCATCCTTACCTCTCCATCGTAGTGTTTGACGATCTGCAGGTCAAAGAAGTCGTCCTCATCCTCTCCACTCAGTGTGGCGTCCCAACCTCCGGCCTCAGGAACCTCAAACTGGTCTTGAGAGCTGAGGTCATCAGCTGGGAAAATCAATAGAAAACATTGTAAATCAGCCAGCAAGTAGAAACACATGTGAGCAGGCATATATACATATATACTGTCTTACGTTTGAGGTTCAGGAAGAGGACAGGAATATGAGTCTCCATGCCTGGCAGAGGAACCCTGTGAACATGCAATACACACTGGGATCAACATATATCGTCTCTACTTTATGTAAGTAAAGTTGAGGCAATCACAAGAAAATATCAAATAAACAAATCAGACAGACGTCATACCATTCAGCAGGTGCTCCAGGAATGCCGCTGCCAGCAGAGGGCACCATGACAGCGTTTCTCTCCTCTGTCAGAGTCAAGCGCCACTCCAGCAACTGGGCCTCCCTCTCCATGTCGTCCTCTGTTTTTTCTGTGCACACAACAGCACTCAAACATTTAACCCTTCCAACACTAAAGAAACACATAAATATGTAACTCGCCGGATACTAAAGAGGCCTACAATCTGTAGACCCCTACAGCCCTAATGGAGGGCAGTGCAACAGATTATTAAACACGCATGTTGTGACTTTAGTTTGATGAAACTGATGTTTATTTTATTGGGTTGGTAATAAGTTCACAATCCAAGTAAAACAGTTCATGTGGGAAAAGAAGACTATACATTAATGAGAATATTTGATTTGTGAAATAGTAAGTACAGAATATAATTTATGATGCATTAAAAAGGAGTTAATGCTCTGGTAGTGGGACTTAAGTTAGATCTTGTTGTTAGCACAAGCTAGTGTATTACTTGTTTCATTCACTAAAGAAGAATGTCTGATTTGAGTCCAAAGACTTGTCTGGTCATTTTGAACATAGTTAGACTAAACAACCAGGGTTTCCACACCTTCTTGAACATCAATTTCAAGGACATTTCAAGGACATTTCAGGGACTTTCCAAGCCTAATTCCAAAAACCTTCAAAGACCTAACACAGCATAGTTTGAGACACAGATCAAGGTTCATCACTGTTAGAACAATGAGAATTGTTATGAGAATTAGCATAGTTTACAGAAGCTCAAAGATAGAGATTAAAAAGAGATGCTTGAATGTGTTCCAGAGATGGCAGACTATGAGCTCTCCTGCCTTCAACACAGCAAAACAATATATTGTGGCAATTGAGCGATAGAGATAGAGACTCTCAAATGAACAAATTTACTAGGATTTCAAGGACCCTTTCGAACTATTAAAAAAAAACAGTGTAAGCATACTTCTATGAATGTATGTATACTCATGCGTAAGAGTGTGTGTGTGTGTGTGTGTGTGTGTGTGTGTGTGTGTGTGTGTGTGTGTGTGCGTTACCTGCTTTGCTGACCAGGCTCTGCAGGTGCTGGTCGAGGTATTCCTGTCTCTTGGTGAGAGCAGCTAACCACTGCCGCCGCAAACGTTCCAGGTCTCTTTCCTGTACGACAAACCAGTCAGTTAATCATCTTGGGCGTCAGTTCACCTGTAAGTCCATTTAAGACTTATTGAAAGAGTCAAACTGTAGACAGAGCTGTATTAAACTGATCTACCTGATAACTGTCCATCTCATCTACTTCCTGGTTTGCTGTGGTGTTTCTGATCTCCACACAACCCACTGACACTGCAAGCAGTATTTCTGAAATCAGAGGCATGGTGCCGGAGTCCTGAACTGAACGCACGTCCACCTGGATTCGCCTCGACTGACCCTGGAGATGAGGAGGAGGCGGAGCAAGACGCAGAAGTTTAGTTAGCCTTTCGGCTGACGTTTGGAAGTTCCACCTGCTGTGACCAGGTTGACTGTGGCTGCGTTGGGGCTTTTCCCTACCTGACGAAGCTGGAAGATTCCCCCGGTCCGCACATCTCTAGCAGGAACAACTTCTACCGGGACGAAGTCTCCATTCTCGTTTATCTCCAGGATTTGAATCCACAGCTCCAGGCGACGCGTTACCTCGCTCCACCTACAGAAACGAACATTATCAGCACGTCTGGGATACACCGGTGCATTGGGTTTTCATCAGTTAATGGAAAGAAAAAGAAAAGCAAAGCGTGAAAGGTGACTGTGTCTACCGGTCTCGTAGTGTGCGTGTCTTGGCCTGGATGATGCTGAGGTCCCACAGGGCGGGGTTTCTTCCTGCATCAGCCTGTCTGTGTCCAAAAACCTCGATGGCAACTGCTCCTTCAGTCAGGTATTCAATGAAATCCTCAGTTACTGACACTGCCACCTCCTACAGGACCAAAGAAAGACCAGTCTTATACCAACAACTTATAACTGACCAGCCCCCCCACCACCTTTTTATATAAATATCTGCTTCCAACTCCCCATGTGTCAGTTTAACACAATAACAATTATCGTCATCCCTCCTCCCTCCCAGGCTTCACCTTGCAGCTGTCAAACACCACCATGCAGTGTGGGTCCTTGGTGCTGGGCGACGAGGACAATGGGTCTACTTCAGGAGCCACGATGATGGGCTCAGGCTGGTCCCAGAACGAATACTGACAGAAGACGAAGTTGGACAGGTACTGGGGAAGACCAGTGGCCTGCAGGATCTTAATCTGTAGAGGATACACAGGTCAAAAGTCATTTACATAAACTCCAAAAGGATCAAAGCGTTGAAACGGCACCTCTGTAAACATAACCTTCATGAATGTAGAGTTTATTGCAGGACTGTCATTTTAACAAGGTGTATCTAATAAACTAGCAAACTGCTGTTTACAATTAAAGTAAACTGACCACACTTAGTGCTAATTGAACTATAAATACACTGACCCGGGTCTGAAAACTTCTCTCTGATGAGCAGTCTGTCTTACCATGCAGACCAATTGGCGATCGGGGACTTCAGCGTCTTGGTTGTTGTCGGTCTCATCTCCTCCAGCCATGTTGTCCTCTAATCCCCCTCCAACCCTCACCACCTCCACATGAAGACGCCCTGCCACCTGAGCACCGGAAAGGAGAGGGGAAAACATATAAAGCTAGAAAGTGTGTCTGTAAGTTTGTCTACACCAGGAGCCCCTCCGTAGTGGCTCCCTGTAGCTTTGACAAATATTTACTTTTATGTAGTTTTTGTTGCACAGTGGACAATCTTTCAAAGACCTCTTATCTTGGAGGTTGAGGTGATATTGTGACACTGACACGGGGGTGTTCTAATGAACACAGGCCTATGTTTTTATATTTACTTAAAGCTTTAAGCTATTACGCTGCAGCTATATGTTTATTTTATTTCAAAGTGGGATCATTTCTTTATTCATTTCATTCTTATATTGTATTTTTTTTATTGTTTTGTGTATTTTTGTAATGATATTCATTTCATTTTTATTTGATTCAACAAATATGGGGAGGACTCCGATATACCTGCATAGTAAAAAATAAAAGTAAAAAGTAGGCCTGAGCATGCCACTATGTTTTCCTCCTCTTCACAAGAGTTTGGTGTTTTCCTTTGTTAAAACAGGTACAAATAGCAACACGATCTAAACACTTTCCTTTATTGTCATTCTGTAATTTCAGAAATGCAACAAATATATTATAACTATATATAAAATGTATAAGCTGTGTTATCAAATATGTTTTGCGGCTCCAGACAAATCTTATTTGGTGGAAAAGGGGGCAATATGACTCTTTTGATAGTGAAGGTTGCCGACCCCTGGTGGACACCAAAGCTACTCATCCACCATTTGTAGTTCTATTGTAAACATCCAGCTTGGAGATTTCCTTTTACATCTTCTCTAGTATTGTTATTGTTCTTCATCTGAACATCATGTGACCTTTGACTCTGATGACAGTGCAGGAATTAAAAGACTCCTGATCCCACTGAAAGTCACTCTGAATTGATTTAAAAACATCTATATCAAGAGAAGTCATTTAGAAACCACAACAAAAACTACATTGAATAAATTCATAACACACTAAGTCTGAAGACTCGCTCCCTTTGTGATGAACCCTGCGACTACCTACCTCCCCCTTCTGGTTGATGATGGGAACAGCGTACTGCAGCTTGACATCGTAGAAGAGACAGGAAAGGAAGACGTTTGCGACGCCGATCAGACTGTGGTTTTCCTGCTCGTCAAAGAACGGGTCTGCTCGACGGAAATATGAGCGCATCATCTGGACAAGGAAATGCAAGTTTTAGCTTGTTTGAACCACAAATAGTACTCGATAATGTTCATCATTTATGATTCCATAATAAGCTACGGCTATATCCTGTTTACTGTATTCATGCTTGTATTCTTGACCTCCTGATAAAAACTGGAAGGGGTATTGTAAGACCTCACGTGGCAAATGTGTCAACTTAACTCACAGGGTTGTCATTGTGATGGAGGTGGTAGTCCTGCCACTCTTGATACAGCTCTCTCATGTCAACCAGACGGTTCTCCGTCTTCTCTAGACTCCAGATCTGCTTCCCTCGACACCGACGTCGAACCTGAATTGCTGGTTCACTGAGCACTGCATCCCTCTATAGAAACACACACACAGCAGATATATTTTGAGAATTGGCTGTGCTAAAAACAGAAGATAGGAAATCTGTGCATAAGTATCTATAATGCTTGTGTGTGTGAGACCTTGCGGTTTGCGTTGAGGTTGTCTGATGGGATCTGCAGAGTGACTCTGTACTCCGTGTGGCGCTCCAGCTCCTCAGAGATGAAACAGGCTTCCTGCACCAGGAGGTTTGCCCTCACTATCTGCTCCCTCAACCGCCGCAGACTCCTAACCTAACACCGCCTCCCTGAAGCAGGAGAGAAGGTGGAAGATAAGAGCAGACAGAGGCGAGGAGGAGGGAATACAAGAGGGTGGTGTTGATGAACGTAAAACAGATTCTAACTAGAAAAGTGCACTCAGTAGAGTCGAGGTCAAACAAAGAAGAGTTGAATCCGACTCCATTGTACCTCACAGCTCCTTTACAGTCAAAATGGCGGCAAAGATAACAAAAACAGGGATTTATTCATCTCCTCTTCCTTATTCAACTCATCGTGCCTGACTTTAGTGAAATATTAAAAAAAAAGAAAAAGGTTTTTCAAAAATTGTGAATCATCGAAACCACGAGAGATCCTTGAGCATACAGTCATTAATGAGCTCAAAGAATATTAGGCTGAGGGGAGCATTAGTATGCGAGATAAGCTGCGGACAGACACACACACGATCAAACACGTGATCTCCCCACAGGCATGGGGCCTGGCCGAGAAACAAAATAAAATGTTGCATGTAATTATATTCTTGATCTCATTCTGACCTGTCCTCATTCCACTGCCTCAGTCTGCTCTGAGCACTGGTTGAATGACTCATCCCTCCCATACTCAGTCTCTCCAGGCTGCGGTAGTGAGACTGCTGTCCTGGAGCTTGCTGGACAGAAGCCGGCCCTCCAGAGGAGCCTGTGGACAGACGGTCCGGGTTCAGCTTCTTGCGGAGCTGCTGGAGTTCCTGCTCGTACATTTGTCTCTGACGCTCCAGAGCAGATTGCTTCTCCTCTTCATGCTGCCTCTCCAGAGATTGCAGGACTGCTTGCATGGGGTCTGAGGGGACAAAGCATAGGAGTCAGAAAACACAGGAGACTAAACCAACTAATGTTCCGTCCATGTAGAATATAGATATTCAATTTCTCTCAACGCCTCCTTACCATTATTGCCCAGGGCCTTCATCATGACCTCGGTCTGGGCGAACTCATAGGAGAAGCTGACTTCACTGGACACTTCGCTGGCTGAGTCCCCGTCTGCATCCAGCTGCTCACTGCTGCCGCTGTTCTTCATCAGGCCACCCTCACCCTCCTCATCCTCAGCTCCCCGAGAGCGTCGCTTCGGCAGGTTGATCCTGCAGGAAGGACGTCCAGTTAATTGACCAGAATCTTTAGTGGTCTTCAGTTGGGTAATTGGCTATAACCTAATCGTCAGCGATAGGTGGTAATATGTGCAATATCTTTAATCATTCCTGGTACAGAACACATCGATAGGATGCTATAAAGAAATTGACATGCATAAGGAGAACTTGGTGTGTTTAAATAATAGATATACGTGTATTTAAAATGTAAAATGACAACATCATTTGTGGGAATATTGAGAAATATTGAGAAACATTAGAACATTCTAAACAATGCACAAACATTTTGAGTTTCTAAAATGACCTGAAGAAGTGGTTGTTTCCCCAGAAGATTCGGTCGCCATGGTGAAGCTGCAGAGCACTGGTCACTGGAGAACCATTAACACATGTCCTATAACACAATAAAGACAGAAATGACTTCAGGATTTACTGTTAAAAACTGGTGTAACAATGTCTCCAGTGGGAAAACAACTTGTAACCCTTGCACTCTTGCTTTTCCCACTACACTCAAGACTTCAGGGTCTCTGATGTTGGCGTTCCTTACCGAGCGTTGCAGTAGGGGCTGAGGATGACTACAGTATCCGCTGAAATGTCGATGACACAGTGCTCTGCCTGGATACCCATGCCGCACAGCTGAATGTCCTGAGAGTCTGCCGAGCCCACCTTTGTGTGTTCCTAATACATAACATTCAAGATATGGCGAGACGTTATCAACTGAGAGTCGGACAATTAGATAAATGCAACCAAGTCACGTCTTCTGGAGTAAAGCCCACACACAACTTAGTAAAGTGATCACAGACGGTCTTGATTTGACTTGATCTGTTCTGATCTAGTACACCAAACACCAACTTGATTATGTTTTCTTAAAAGCTTTTTTGTGCTTTCAAATTTGGTAGAATTGGTAGGATTCCAGTCTTGCGGCACACACACACATCAAACACTGTTCTCCACAAGCACCGACTCCTGTTCAGCCAGTTAGTTAGGAAAATGGAACTTTAGTTGTTATAGTCCAAATAGTGTGCATGTTTAAAAAGAGTTGAGATGCAATATGTAAAACGGCAGATGGATTAGAAACTGTGAAGTCACTCATAGAACATATTGTTTGGTATTCTGTATAAATAAAGGAGAATAAGTAACAAGGCATTAAAGCATGATGAGGAAAGTGTATGTGTGCGTGCGTGCACCTTAAGATAGTACACCAGCAGTTCATTGAGGGCAGGATCGGCGTTAAGGTTGACAAGAAAACTTTTATCATCTCCAACTTTAATCCCTGAAGACTGGAGAGAAATACCCAGACTCTCCAACTGCTTCTGACGCTCCTACAAACACACAGACAAAGATCACATTGTAGAATCAAGTTTTACCAAATGAAGGAAAATCAAACCGGGAGTGATCAATACGTCTGGTTTAATACTCTTGTGCATCTTACGTGTGCAATCTCCTCAGTTTTGCGAAGCTTCTCCTCCCAGGTGATGGTCATCTCTTGAATCAACTTTTCGGACTCTTCCAGACGGTCTTTCAGCTCTGGAGCTTTCAAGGACTGGAGAAGATAAAGAGCAGATGAGCGTAAGGAAAAGTAGATATTTATACAGGCTGATTTCGAGACTTAGAAGATATCTCACCTCTGCCTGAGTCAATTGTACTCGTAGTTTCTCCACTTCCTCTCGGAGTTCCCTGATGATGCGAGCATTGGGGTCTTCGTTAACAACAGCGTGGTTAACAATGCTCTTTGCTCGATCTGCATAGCGCAGCGTCGATAGCGTCTCCTCATAGCTGTCTGCTGCTGGACTCACAGTGGCAACCATCGCTGTGCGACTGTTGCCACCCAGACAGTCCTGGAAAGAGATGAACAGGCAAGAAGGAGAGAGACACAGAGAGAACTTAAAAGAAAATAGAGAACATGCACTGGATAGTCAAACAAAGGACATTTTCCTCCGTCTCTGGTGAGCATGTTCATGATGTATGTACCTTCAGCAGCCATGTCAGAACAGAGTCTCTGTAAGGAACAAACTTGTTCTTGTTCTTGGTTGTTCCCTGTTCCGCTAGCGCTGAGATCACCAGGCCCAGCGTAGTGAGAGACCTGACAAACACACAGAAAGACACTAAGGGTCAAGTTGTTTCCATTTCATGTATCTGTTCAAGGGCTGGTATCACTATGTCTCTGTCACTTTAACGCAGTGGTTCTCAAAGTGTGGGGCGCAGAAGCATGACAGGTGTGGCGGGCGTGACCGAGGGGAAATAGTGATGCCTTGTCATGGCGGAGCGGAAAAGGGAAACGAATGGTTTCCCTTTTTGGAGATGCAACCTCCCCCCTGATAATACTACAGTGAACAACAAGTGCATAGTGTGCATCTCTCACTATTTGTGTTGGGATAACTTCACATCAAGCTGGTTTTCACATTCACTTTGTGTAAGACTACGATTTAGTTGAATGTTATGGTAATAGGGCACCAAATCCACAAAGATCTAACCAAAAACACAGGTTATATGCTTTATTTCACATTTACAGCTGTATATGCAAATGACAAAGACGCATATGACAACACTCTGTGGTAAGAAAGAAATGTCTTGTGAAAGAAAGTAACACTAGCAGGGCGAAAACATCTGGAAGACGATTGTGTGTTGAACTACATTTGCGTACTTGTTGATGTTGCTTCCCTCCTTGAGTCGTTCCCCTGCTGCTCCAGTCTTTGCTGCTCGCTCACTACCAGCCAAGTCTACCAGACTCAGCCGACTCACCTTCTCCCCGCTCGTCTACAGAGAGAGAGAGAAACACAGAAAGAAAGTCTGAATATCTTATCATTCTCTACAGTATATTCAGCTGTTAAACTGGCCACTTGCACATGCTTTAAAAAGCGGCCTTGCAGCATGGCATGAGTTGATTTTAATTTCTGTCCCCCGCAAAATGCAAGCAGCTTTTGTTCTCCCTCTTCCTGTCTTCTGATTGAAGGTCCACAGGCTTGTCCGATTCAGTACTGCAATGACCAGCCTGGTCTGAGACGTACAAATGTCTTGGAGCTGCAGTGTAGGACAGATATGGATCTGCTGACATTCCTGGAAGCAGTATTGAACATCCACATGAGGTCTGACAGGACTCTAATGGCTCATTAATCACCAAGGAGGCACTACATCAAGGCAATCCCTGCTGGGTTTTCAGCCGCTTCCAACTGAGTATTACACGGATTTGGCAGCATAACAGCAACAGACAACACAGAAATTGACAACAAGGTGTTTGGTTTTATCAGAAAGCTCCCCTCATCAATTTGCTCTGGCATGGCTGGATGCTTTTGTCCACTTTTGTTCAGAGGACTTTCTCTATACCGTCTCTGATTCTTGTAATTCTACAACCAGGCGATGCCAAACTGCTCAGTTAGACTTTGGTTTCTCATCTTTCAGTCCCTTGATGACTTGTTCCTTCGGTTTCCTCTTCACAGGCTGTTGAAGGTTTGGATATCACATTGCCATCTACACTGGGACGGAGCCACTCCTGGCCAAGCGTGACAGGTCAGTAGCTGACGAGGCTGAATGTTACACCTGATCTTCACCTGCCGCACAGCAAAAGCAGCACATCAGCGGATGCAGTCCTCTGTCTACAGTGGTTCAGCCGCAGTACTTCTTTGGGCACATGAAGCTTTTTGACAAAGCCTAATACACTAATATGTACTTGCATGTGACACAAGTGAAGTGCAAGCCTTTGCATAGCTAGTGTAGAGCTGCCACTATGTGTTTTTATAATAAGACCATTAATGTAAGACAAACAATGAGGTGCCTGGCACTGCCCAAAACTGTGATATATTACCCTTCTTGTTGAGTTAACAGGTTTACCCCAACACATTCATACATCCATGAACCAGTCTGGATTCCACACGGCAATATCACAATGAGAACCCTGTGACCTCTGAAAATCCACCTACTTACAGTCAGCTGCTTGTAGTGCTGAAGAAAGTAAAGCTGAGAAAAGAAAGTTGCTAACTAAAATGAGTCACGAGCACACACACTTCCTGTTTTAAAATGTGAAATTCTACAGGTGGAGCTCTGTGTGATGGAAAGGAGAATAATGTGTATGTGTTACTGTAAGATGAGTATGTGAGCTGGGGTGGGGTACATTGTATTGTGAAAACAAAAGGAATACGTTTGATCGTAAAAAAGACAAAAAAGTAATCGCACATCTAACACCACATTAAAATCTTAGCCAAACCCACATTCTGAACCCTCTGGAGAGATGATACCTGGGTCAGTAACCAGATCAGCAGGCACGACATAGTTATTCTGACTACTTGGCAGCATCTTTAAGGTACACAGCACAGAACAGGTGTCCGGGCGTCAACACACACTACATGTGGAAAACAATCTAGTAGATGACATCAATTAACAATCCCTTTTTTAACTGTACTAAGTCACCAAAGCTTGACTGGATTTAGCAAAGCACAGAACAGAATAGCAAACAACTGAGAGGTGGCGGCAAATGGGACCAAAGTTCAACCTGACTGAACTTTGAGAGTTTGGCTGACAAGTCTGAGCAGGGCATGTTGCTGAGAGGAAATCCTGTGATGAGCTGAATGACTCATACAGCACAGGGGGATTTTTCTCCCCGTCGTAAGTGTTTTATCTATTAAACCTGTACCTTCATTACGGTTTCTCACACTGGCTGAGCCATTATGGGGGCACAGATGAGCTCCAATGTTATGATCTTTAAAACAGAAGGTGTGCATATAAAGAGTAACCGAACACTACGTGCAGTTATTAAAATGACTAAATCAAATTTACAACCATTTCAAGGATGCAACCAATGATTATTTTATTATTATCCATTAATCTAGCAATTACCTCATCGATTATTTAATTACATTTTAAAAATGTGGCAAATTTACATCACAAGTTCTTCAAGTCTAAAACTCCGATATATTTAATTCTGTATATAAAACTGAAAAAAGCAGCAAATCCTACTCTGACATTCTGCAACAAGAGAATGTGTACGTTTCGCTTGATAATAATCTAAAAGATTATTTCATTATTAAAAAACTGATGTATATTTTTCTCGACAAACAAGTGCTCTAAATAACTTTAGAAATGTATAGCCTTGCTTTCCATCATTCATAGATTAAAAATGGATAACCATCAGATTAAGATGGATATTTGTTTTCAGACTCATTGATTTGTCCGTACTGGACAGATGCTACTGAAGCTGCTGTTTTTCACTGCATTGAAACATTGTTGTCTGAGGAGCAACTGGTGTTTTAAACCACTAAAAACTATTTTTGCATATCGTGCAAAGCACGGCTTGTTTTTTTCCCTCTGATTTCATCCACACTTTGAACACACGTACAACATCCCTTAAAAACTGCAGAGTAGCACAAAGCAACAAAAAGTGGAACATAAAAACAGGCATCATCCTAAATACTAAACAACCAGCACTCTGTAAATACGAAATAAAAATTCATTATCAGAAATTAGCTCAAATTGCACTGAAATGATCCGACATCTGGCTTGTAGGGATCAAGAGTTGTGTGTGAGAATGCAAACGATTTGGAAAATGTCTGTCCATTAAAAGAGGAGGCAATTAAAACAAAGCAACAAACCCAATAAAGAGTCGACTCATCCAGACAGAACGTGCCGGCTCAGTGATTCATTCACTGACTACAGTGCACGCACTACCGTTTGCTTGATGCACCTACTGACTGACTAACCAATTTAGTGACCGACTCTGGGTGTGCCTTGAAAACAGAGCAGGCTGTATCAGCTGACAAACTCAAAGTCATGTCTGTGAATTATTAACAGGATCGCTGGTGGCGAGTTCATCTGGAAATAAGAGTAAGGCGCAGGAGAGCCTAAGTGTATCAGTGAGGATGGGGAATTAGTCACTTAGGCCTTTTCTAGGAGTGCCTGTTCAGACAGCTGGGCTGACATCATCGCATTTCGTAACTACTCTTTCATCCACAGGCTGCAGGGGCTGATTGATTGACACCAGACACCGTTTGCCCCGTCAAATGTACACAATTACACATACACTTCGGTTCTGGTACAGACACAAATGTCTGGATTATGTTGACAGAGGGGATTCACTGCTAGTATATCATATGCCAATAATACAAAAACTTTCAGCAATTATATTACAGAAAAACAATACCACATCCAAGATGCATTCAGCCATTAGGATAAGAAACAACCTCAAGATGTAGCAGATGGAGGAAAGGCTTCAATGTCTGATGATGTACAAACTAGGATGAACTTGCAGTGCACTTGGAGTGGATGGGACATATTAAAAAAGGATTGACTTCTTCAGAATACTGCATTACCAAAATAAATTAAAAGTATGGCGGTGGCCGCTGAGGTCTGACCCACCACACGCTGTCAGCAGGCTCCACCCAACTGACTGTCCCAGCCCAGTGAAGTGAGCACAATAAATATCTCTTGGACTTCAGTGATCGATGATTGACGCGTTCAATTTGAGGCACCACAAGTTTAAACAGCATCACTTCTATACTTCAATCAACACCAATCGTTTGTTTTCTTTTGAAATGTACACTAACATAAACTAAATGTAAAAGCGATTAGGAACTTAAACAGAGCTATCTTTTAATCCTTGTGTTTTTCATACATATTTTCACCGAGACACAGCCGACATTTTCTTTCACTTACACTTGTAAACAAACCACTCGTCAGCAGCATATGCCAGCTACTGTTGTCCGAGTCGGACTGCATATAACCAACACAACATTCAGCCGGCGCAAAATCGATGTGACGCAACATATACAACACCGGCGAATGTCATCTTAATTTATAATGGCAGTCAACAAGGTGAATATTGACCAATACCAATGTTGGCCTGATGAATCGGTGCATCCCTACTTAAAATTCTTTTTAAAAAAGCTAAACAAGTTGTGTGCGTGTTAAAACTGTGCCTTTAACCAGCTTGTGTGTGTTATATCTTACCCCGGACTTCAAGTCCTTTAGTGTGTGTGTGAGGATGATGTTAAAGACGGCGTGCGATCGACTGCTCTCCTCATTCATGTTGGTGGCAGCGACAGTCCGAGACTTATTCCCCTCCGACATCAGAGACTCAATGTCCTGTAAGAACACAAATCCAATAATATACAATTATGAATAATAATGAATATTTTCCCATTTGGCATCACCCTGCAGAATAACCTTTCAAGACTGAAGAACACACATACAGCACATTTTGTGAGATTCTAAGCATGTTTATATATTTTGTGACTGCTTCAATTGGGTGAAGAGCTCGAGTCTCCTGAAAAGCCAAATATAAACGACAAAATGTAATTAATTCTGACACTTCTTATAACTAGCCTCTTTACAGTGCGATGGGTGAGACTACTAAGCAGAGCGCTGCCTTGGGGTTGTGGAAGCCAGGATGCAACACCGCATTAAACACCAAAAGACACCAAAGCATTGTTAAAAACTATTTAAGATGTATTTTTACCTTGTAGCTGGCCACAGCTAGTCGAGACAGGCCATCCACATAGGGACCCAAAACTTTATGCTCCCTCACCCTCAGAGTTTGTTTACCCCTGGACAGAAAGTAAAAGCAGTGTTAAACACAGACAATCAGAAATCAGAAATCAGAAATCCTTTATTAGTCCCACAATGGGGAAACTTACTTTGTTACAGCAAAAAAAACAAGTACCGGTAAGTAAAGTGAAGAGAACACAATTAAATAGAATTAAAAGTAGTATAAGTACAGAGTCGTTGTAAAAGTGAATAATGCACATGACAGTGGTCACTTTTGAAATCATGGCTGAAACTTAACCAGTCATGTGACCATTAACCACAAAGTACTAAACATAGTATTCTATCTCACATTTTGCATGATGCAATGTGTATCCTCTCTACCCCCTCTGAATCTTAACATTTGATGCCACATTTTCCTGCCCAGTGACTGCTGATGATGAAATATATCCATCTAGCTAACTCTGGTCAATGACTGTTAAACAAACAAATTAAAATAAATTAATAAATTACTATTCATGTGATGTATTAGCAGGAGTGGCAATATAGGCTCAGCTGGTTCTGGCCACAACTTTGCCCAGTTCAAACAGACTTTGTTAGCACTTGGCTCTCTGACCCCGATTGAAACTTGCTCCAGGCCTTACAACTTCATCATTCTCTGCTCCACAGCAAAGCACATATGGCTGTCAGATGGCCTGCTTCTCTTTGGCACTTTTACTGAGGTGAAAGGTCACATAGTGAGAGAAGGTCAAAGGTTATGCTGTCTGGGGCAGCAGACACAGGCCTGTGCTCCTGATTTACTGCTGATCTGCTGGACATGAACTGGACTCAGTCAGTGGCTGGAAGGCAGAAGAGCCATCTTTTCATCCACTGACCACAGCAGCTGGTGGGACCAGAATCCATCAGCAACTTTCTCCAGTTTTGGTTGTTCAACTAAAAAGTGGGCTTACCTTCCAGAGACAGCGGGCATTTACTTGTATTTAAGGTTAATGCCCATGACTGTTGTATATTTGTGTTTCAGCCCAAATACCAGAGTTCCCATGGTCTGCAATTTGAAATCAACCTAACCTTAGTTAATTTACCACCAGTGACTCAACATTTCCTGCTGCAGCTTATCTCTTCAGTGGAAGGATTTTACTTTGAAGAAGCTGCAAGGAGACTATTCTATATATAGAGCCACAAAGGCCTACAGAGGGAAAGAAAATCATCCTTCCATTTAACAAAAGAGGTAGAAGATTAGGTGGAGGACCAACCCTTTGGGGTCGAGCAGATCTCGGACCTTCTCGTTGTAGATCTCCATGTATGACACCTCAACAGTGAAGCTCTCCTCCTCCCGCTGTTCGTTCTGGGTTCGTGTAAACAAAGCACTGCACAGCCGTGGAATCAGACCTGGCTGGTCAACTGAACCCATCATGGTGTACGACTTTCCAGAACCTGGTAACACCACATAGGACAGAACAGGTCATTGGAAAGGGGAAAATGGCAGCTGATTTACAACTTGGAGAAAACACAATCAAGCTGGTCATGCCATGTCCACCGAGTCATTAACTTTTAAAAACAACAATCATATACATTAAGTGGCCACTAGGGTTGGGCGATTGGATGAATATATCTGCTATCGTTGATCGGTTGAGTACATCGCCGTTTGTTTTGTCACTATTTTGCTACTTTATCAGTCCGAGTAATGAGAGCCACGGCTTTCCTGACATAGTAGCAAACAATTTATTAATGTACACATTTTCCACTGAGGTCATAGAGGTGGAATTGTACTCGACTGAATTTTTGACTTTCCCATTTACATACATGAGGTGAGCAGAATATTGAAAACACTCCTGCACATAATGCACAACACCATCACTAACCTCGATGCTAAAACATACTGTGTAATTCAATTAACACCTCTATGCCTGTAGTAGATGGGGCAGAACAGTTATATTGTATTGCAATAGTAATAAAGTGTCTTGTACACACACTCGACAAGTTTGTTGAAAGATGTGTTGAGATTATGTGTAAAAGAGAGAGTGTCTACACTGAACATGTTCCAGCCTTGTTTATTCAGTCTGATGGAACAGAAACACTTACATTTCAACACGAGCAGATATCCACACCGTCTGCACAACATCGCTTGGTGGGTTTGGGTCTTAACAAGATATTGTGTCGGCCTATCGTGCCTTTTAGTTTTAAGTTGAGAACGGAATCCGAGTTTTGTTATTTTGATCGTGCAGGAGAGAAGAGAGGCTGCCCAACCTTCCTGTCGCAACACATCCACACTGACACTCCTCACTTAATTGTTACACAAAAAGCTTTAGGGCACTATGCTCATGAGGGCAAAGAGAAAGTGTTCATATGTTGTGTCCTGTGGTTATTTAAAGCTTGGGTAGGTAACATTGGAGGAGGCAGCAAGAGTAAACTAGATTTGATTTATTTATTATCCAACCGAAGAATCCAGCCTAAAGTTGCAAACTGTTTCTCCAATGAAAGTAGCTAGCAGCTCTAAAAGTCGCTAAATCTAGCAAGAAAGTCGCCAACAATGACAGCCTGTCCCTTCAGGCCTCCCTCCAAAGCCAATCCACCCCAAAGTATTATTATTATGAACGTAAACATATCATAATGAACGTAAAGGACGAACATGGCTATTGTTAGTGCTCCCAGCTGTCGCGCTAGCACAGGCAGAGTGCGTGCAGGTAGGCAGGCAGGTCGGCCGTCCAATAATTTCAATTGGGCCAAATGAAATGATTGGACGGACTCATTTCAGTTCTGTGACAGTCACAGACACTAGAATTATTTTTGGATGAAAAGAGGTTTTTTTCAACAAGTATAACAACATTTTTTAAAGCACATTATCATCATATTGATCATAAAACAGTAAATTGTCTCATGGGAAGTTACCAGTTTGTCCGTAGGCAAAGATGCAGGCATTGTAGCCCTGGAAGGCGTTGTGGAGAAGACTTTCCCCAAGGCACTGGAAGACCACTTCCTGACCTGGAGAGACACACACGAGGAATTTTATTCTATTCCATTGTGAATATTTACTCCAACTTGTTTGAATAGCATTTTAACAATGAATATCAAAACTTTTAATAATGTGAACTGGACTGGAACTAACCGGCAAATCTCTCCTTATCCGTCTCATCCATTGACCAGAAACAGTAATCATAGGCAAAGACCTGGAAAGGGAAAACAGTAGCAGTATGTGAGAAATCAATTCCCGACTGTAATGCAGCAATGTAAACATTTAATAACAATGTTCAACTTTTAATTGCCATACCTTTTTAACATATAGATATAAATAAAAATACTGGAGTTTAATTTAATGGTAGCTTGTGTATGAATGTAAAATGTCAAAAGCTATTTTTCAACTGTACACATTATCCATCTTACCAGTTAATAATGTTTGATTTAATTAGCTTTCAATTGAGAAACAAAGTTGGATACAAATGACTTTGTGCAACACAGTGTACTTTATGTGTCATGTGGATTATTGGTTAGAGTTCAGGCACTGTGGGACTCTTTCAGCAGAGCAGCACAGCCACAAATATATATGTACTTCTTTTTTAAGTTTCCCAGTAAAATCCTTGAGGGTTTAAAGTTAATGAATGAAACGACACTCTTTTTTTACAAATCATTACTTTGTATCACTGCCTGAACGGTTGCTCTCAGTTAAACTGAGTCGGAGAAATACAGCGGCTTCTTTGTTTAACGCCGAGATGATTCACAACTACGGAATTAGCTCAGTGTTAAAAATGTTTGTGTGTGTGGTTTTACCTTGGATTGATTCCTGATGATATTGAGGGGGGGGGGGGGGGGGGGGGTCCGCAGCAGCATGTGGAGAGATGGGAAGATGACATTAAGTGCACATGTTACAGAAGATGCATTACATTAAGCCATTCAGAGCGGCCTGCAGTGAAGTCTTTGTGCGCTTCAGGTTTCATCTTTTCAGAGAATAGAAATGATTTATCATCTGTCCATCAATGTTCAAGCTAATTATCATTTGTCCCTTTAATTAGAAAAGAGGGAGAGAAATAAAGATACGGATGAACAGCGACGGATAGAAGACAAAGGCTTCGGCCTCGGGCTCAGTCGCTTTAGCACACATTTGATATAAAATCAGCCTTGTGCGTGAGTAGCTTGTTTACATCTTGTTTGTTTGTCACATGTCAAACCAACTCCCCAGGGGATTTGGTAAGGGTGTGTGTCTGTGGATGTCAGCGTGGGCACTGCATTCATCTCTGAGGGCTTGGGGAGACATACAAAAATCTCTGGGACTGGGTGAATTGTTGTGGGAATGTCTGTGTGTGGGCATATGTGTGTGTGTGTGTGTGTGTGGCCGAGAGCTGGAGGGGTGGAGGGGGTTGGCACTGAGGTTGGCAGAGGATTGAGGCAGTGTGTGGTGGAATCAGATGGTGGCGTACAGGGGTTACTGGGTCAAGGTCATGCTCAGAAATGCCTCTGAAAGTTAAAAATATTAATGATAATAATCTGACATTTTGAGAGGCGAATTGGCCCCAATTTCTGTGATATTTTACAGAAAACTGAATAAGTACATGTGCAAGAAGGTATTTACACTACACACGCACATAGCCATGCCCTTTAAAACCGATCTCCTCAGCACACAGACAGTCACTTCCTCTGGCTATCTCTGCATATGAGGAATGTCAGAACATCCAGACCAGGCTAATCAATTTTAAGAAGTAGGCTATGTTATAAAATAAAAAAAGCAATTTAAAACAAAGAAAACAGAAAGTAACAGAAAGATAAAGCTCTCTTTAAACCTCCTCTGCCAAATGCAGAAAAATATGGCTTATGTAAATTACAAGAGCAGTCGTTTTTCACAACCAATAATAGCATCGTATATGTTCTGCGAAAGATCTGCTGATACGAGCAATGTATACGTCCAGCAACGCCTATGACTGCACCATAATTACACTCACACTGTTAATGCATTAACTAGAGGTACAGCAAGGTTTTCACTCTCATTTGTTCAGTACCACTGTATGCCTGTAATGGTCTGCATGTTTATAAATGTGCATTAGTTGGTGGTATAGATGGGAAATGAATCAAAGACACTCTCATAGCATTAACAGCACAGCTGTCTGGGCATTTCAGCATGTTCACATCATTGGATACAATATTTGCTTTTGATCTGTAGTCGAGAGATGCAACAACATAAATCCTGATACAGATCACGCAGATCAGATCTTAACGTCTCAAGTTCTGCGTGGTGCAATTAAGGAACATAGGCTGTTACCCTGCACAAACATTAATCACCATTAATTCATTTCAACATCTAAACTACCTGGTACTGAGCCATTTAGCAGACAACTTATTCTGCTGTCAAGCTCAATCTTTTTTTTTTACCTCTTAGACATATAAAATCGGTGGCATTTACAGGGTTCCAAAGTCAAATTCAAGCACTTTTTAAGCATTTCAAGGTGCTTTTCCAGAACCTTACGACTGTGGTAAACTACATATTTATAAACATTACATACAGTATATGCAGTATGCCGATTAGTGCACTTCTTCATCACTTTTTCATTAAAGATCAAAGTGTTTTCCAGCACCCGTAGGAACCCTGCATTCAGGGAACATAATCTATAACAATGGCAGTATTGTTCTCCCCATTGACTCATACAAAACCTGCAGTACTCCAACACATTTCTCTGATGTAAAAAAAACCATCTCCTGTTGGTTGTTTCTAAGAAAACATTTTCTCCCAAGTCTTAACAATTAAGCACTTCTCTGTTCCCCTTCTTCTGTTCTGATCTTCCTCATTACAGACGACCCCTAGTCACTGGTGTGGCTCTGGCCTAGTCGGCAGCTGTCAGTCAGAGAGCTGCGTCAGAGGCCAGAGGTAAGAGAACGCTAGTGCTTTACACACCCATACACTTCTATCCTTATGAGGACCCTCAGCAACATTCATTCCATTTCTCAATAATGCTCACCATCAGTGTGAAATGCCTGACCTGACCCCTTATCTAACCTTGACCCTGAGCTCTGAGTTACATCACAACCATGTCCTCAATTTAAATGTCTCTAACAAGCTCTTGTTAAGATAGAAGTGCACACACAGATGCTTACACACCTGTTTCCTTTTACCCATGCACATTCTTCACAAAACGGCAAAGCCACAGCTCTTCACAAACAGCCAGCTTCCAGTCCAATCTGTAATACTTCATATTTCACTGACGTGCCACTGCTGACGTGCTGCATTCAGGGAGCAAATGCATGCAGAGTAATTCCTATCTGAAGCCTAACTGATTCCAGCAGATTTGTTCAAATTAGGATACAAATAGGACGTCTTCTACACTACCGTTTTTGGTAGTAAGAGAAAGGCATAAAGACGGGGGGTTCTAGGGGTGTCTGAGTGGGTTTTCACTGTCAAAATGTTTGGAAAAAATGTGTTAAAAGCATCTTATTTTCTAATACTACGAATAAAAGGATATAACAGGATGCTGCTGTAATTCTTTAAAAACAAATCAACAAAAGCCTTCCCAGATGGGGTTACTTGGTGTAAACTCTTTTCAAATTGGAATCCCCCATAACAACATCTATTAAATTAGGATTTTTTTTGTTTCCTGAATCCTTCTCTCTGGGGCTTTTAGCACATCCTACATGCCATCTCCCCACAGTCAGATCTCCTAACACTGCCGGTGAAATCGGCGTGGCAGGTTTTGACGTACGTAGTGATGACAGCTGTCATGGTTGCTTCACAAGCTGCGGGCGAGAAGGGTCGCCCATGTCTTGCGCTCAAAACACCCATTAGCGAAGCAAGGGGCCCCCCCTGACCAATGAGATGGGAGAATGAGGCAGTCAGGAGAGCCATGAGCCCGCCTCCCTCGGTCCTCGAGCACTTCCATTCGTCCCTCCTCCCCTCAGCCTGCTCCTCCGCTCTGATCACCGTCATTTAAAAAATGACTTAATGCATGGTTGCTCCCCCCCCCCCCC
Organism: Cottoperca gobio; assembly: GCF_900634415.1. Taxonomy (NCBI): domain Eukaryota; kingdom Metazoa; phylum Chordata; class Actinopteri; order Perciformes; family Bovichtidae; genus Cottoperca; species Cottoperca gobio. The sequence goes on from NC_041357.1 coordinate 6,703,869, forward strand.
TCTTTCTCTCGCTACTGTTCTTTTTTTTTTCTTTTTTTCCACTAGGACTGTACCATCGACGGCTGTGTGGGGAGGAATGAGGAATGGAGGATGGAAAGGAGGCTGAAGGTAGCCAGGGGGGTTAGGGAGGAAAGAGGCTGGGCCTGAGACCGGAATGTTAAGCTGAAGCAGAAACAGCATCAGCGTAACACAGTACATACTGATGGCACAGGACAACAGGACACGCTAATACTTCAGTTCAACACTTACTGAGTAACATTGTGTAGGACAATAGCTCCCCGTATACTGTGAAAAATATTATACAGTAGACAGCCTAAGCATATCCTCCTACATATACAGACTGTATGATCAAGGGGACATAAAGTGGATCAAAACAACATTGAAAGTCCAGTTTTCTAGCAGCCTACAGATGTTGAAATGTTCACATAAGATGTACTGCCATGTCAAGGAGGATGTTGCACCACCCAGTCTGACGGTGCTTTTATTCACACAGCCTGAGGAGATTTGCTCTGGAAGGCGGTCATATTTTACTTGTATTTTTATGTAAAGACGTGGTATGTGTAGCTGTTGTCTTAAGACAGATTTGTCATATTCCTGATATCAACTCAATGTTTCTTGGTTCGTATTATACACGCCAAGAATTTAGGCAGTGCAAATGTCTGATACATAATATTCAGTAATACAATCTGCTTCTACTTTCACTTCTCTTTGCACACTAGCATCAAGGAGGAAACATTTAAATACATCCAACAACATGTGTGAGATAAAATATCATGCGAAAATAGAAACCCTAATATACACATTTCCCTTTGTATCCATGTGATGCACATTAACTGAACCCTAGTTCATAGTTATGCTTTCTCATGCTATTTGCATACTCTTCACAGACATTTACGAGCAAAGCTGACCTAGAAAATATAAATAGTTTGCATGGTTAATGTTTAGCATCTTGCCATTGCTAACAGTGAACCATTACATATGTAAGCAAGACATTTTCTGCCCAGGCCAGACAGCACAGAATTACTGTCTCGATCCTAACTTCATAGATTCACACCATCTCACAGTCAAGGTTCAGCCTCACTAGTAGGGAAATCTGTATATATATTTGGATATAATGCTTGCCTAGTTGGAAAGGCAGTGTTGACTATTGTAGCTTCCTCACATATTTGAGCGATGGACCAGTGCACTGTGTCTCCTCTCCTCCCTCCCCCTGAAGCTACTACACCACTAAAGTATGGCAAATGTATCGTTTCCTCTTCACTCTTTTCAGTCTTAAACTCTTCAGGCTTCACTCTCTTCCCAATTACTCTGGTTTAAAAAGGTCACTATCAAGGTCATCATATTTATTTGAGTGTTTGACTCACGACAGCCTAGACAAACTCAGTTTATGCTCATGGTGATGCAACATTCAATGGGCTTCTGCAAAGCAATTGTTTTAATGCACCAACATTTCTCCTATGGCTCTGATTTTCTGACAAACAGCTCGTGACTACAATGTTGTTTGTCACCTGACAGAAGTCTCAGACGCTCGAGTTACTACCAGCACATGAACATGTTTAACTGTCCAAAGCCCTACCTGGGCCGAGCCAAGTGGTCTAAAACCAGAATATTGTGGAGAGAGGGAGCCAGTGTGGCCTGTGGATGAATGACACTGTTTCCTTAATTTTCTAACCCTGTCATTATGTTAGTGGGCTGTAAGAAACTCCCACCATCACATGGTTGATTCAGGCAGGACTGTTTAAGTACTTCGCCTTAGCCTGCATCAAAATACCTCCAAAATCCTTCATGTCCAAAAACAGATGTTAGCAAACACAATACACACTGACACACACACACACACACACACACACACACACACACACACACACACGATGTCCAACATCATTCCAAGATACCGGGCCGTACACCCGCTTTTGTGTATCGCCTTGGAAACTAACCCACTTGTGTTTGCCTCACTGATGTCTGACAGGAGACAGATCGTTGTCAGAGTGTGTCAACATCCAGCTTCACCAATCCAATGCAAACAGCCTTCGGTCATCATGAAAACTGTAGTGTCTGACTACACGGCTGCAGGGGAGGGTCGCTGTCTGCTTATCAGACAGACTAGAACAAAGTGCCCTGGCCCTGCAGTTCAAACTCTGGAGGTTAGGACATCCCTAGTGGTAAAGAGATTCAGGAAGGACAGGTGCAGAAGCAGATAAGACACAAAATAAAAAAATGTAACACAAGATTTTCCAGTACCAGACAGCAAAAAAAAAAAGTGTAACCATGGCTGTCAGAGAGTATAGAGAGCTAGTACACTGTAGCATTAATGCTTCCCAGATTATCCTCTATAAACAGTGATTAAGGAAAGCAAAATACTCAAACTTCAGAAAACTAAATTAATGTCACCACCGCAGTGAGTCACTGAGTGGCAGCGTGAGGAACTTAAGTCTCGCTGCCCAGTGCGCACTGCTGGTGGAAAAACTGAATCAGACACACAAGCAGAACACACAACTGACAGTTGAGGAGTGAACACAAAAAAGAGGAAATGACCTTCAAGTGAGGTCCTTCCAAATTATTCATGGAGGAGAATTCAAAAATAGTCTGTGGATGTTTTTGATTTGATTTTAATTCAATAAAGTGGTTTGTAGAAAAGTGAAAATTGTTTAACAAACACAGTTTTGTCTTGAGGAAGGAACTGAGTGTTTAATAGAAATCCTATTAGCAATCTAATCATTTATTTCTGACTATTTTTGATTAATTCTTGTCTTGTAGCAGAAGCCGTATTCTAATGGACCAGCATGTGGCAGAGAGGCAATGAGGAGGCCTATAGTGTGTCAGGGCTGTTCAAGTCTGTTTAACCAATCCTGTACACGACCTTCTCTCTCCCACGCCTGAGTGAACGAGACGGTCATTTCTAAGTATAGGAAGAGAATGTGAAGTTAAGTAGGCAAGAGAGCCACATGAGACCTAAAACACATGTACACTCAATATACAGAACAGGATATTGACTTTTACCTTAGTAATGTATCTGCTGACCCCTGTATCAGGTTACATTAACCAATTAGGAAATTCCCATAATCCACCAGGCAAAACTGGCCAATATTGATGCATGTCTCTTAAATTAGTCTCAATTAGACACCGTTTCACCCTCTGAGAATTATTTCCCAGCCTTGTTTTAAGCAAGAATTTAAAGTAAACGGGAGAGAAAAACAGCTTTGATTTGAAATAAATGGGCACTATATGTCCAAAACTCTGTATAGGTAATGTAATGTTTGTGTAGGGCATGCAGCCAGAGCCCACTTACTAACCAGGAGTAAGACAGACAACCCTTCCAGATAAAACTTCTATTTCAGAGCTGCAGTGAACCATTTAGTGGATAGACATCAGATCAGCCCCAATGGGTTTTACCAATTACGTGGATGGGAAACAGTTTCTCACAGCCCAAGAGAAAGAGAAAATCTTTCATCTATATTTAAACAGAACTAATCCTTAGCTTCGGCTACCCCCACAAAAACACTGGTGCAGACATTTATTTGAAAGCATCAAGTCAGACCTGGAGAAATTAGGAGTCTACTGCTGGAGACGGTTAAATGTCAAAGTGGGAGATGATCAACAGAAAGGTTTCATTGCATCACTAACAGACTTAGCCAGACTGAAAACAGTCTTAAACAATGCAAGTGGCTGCATTGGTGGGGGTTTGTTGATTCATGTACCAGTGAGACATGAAATATAATCCAGTTAAATCCAGTTTGAGTAACAGATCCGTGAATTTATAGGCTTATTGGGATGCCAAAACACTGCACAGGGTTTGTTGTGCTCACACACAGGATATTAAATCTCTATTTCAGATGTATTGTGACTATCACGAGGTAAAGAGTATAAATATAATGTTCACATTAGAAAGTAAACCCCCAGGAATGCACACTTGTTTGCTCACGTATTTGATTGGCCTTGCAGCGCCTTGCCGGATGACGTTGCGTTCCAGCTAAAGTTGAGCTACGATGAAAACTTTTGCCAGGAATATTTTCTTCATATATTTGGCAGGGTCACATGACCTCTGACCCTTCCTGGGTCCAATTTTCAGACTAGCTTTTGTTCCACATGGTGCTGTTGCATTGTCAAAACCTCAGTTGTAGTTCAGCGCTGTTGCGCTTTAATACTAACAACAACAAAATATCTATTTACAGATGCAAGAGAAAATAGTAGATGAAAGTAGAGACACACTATGTACACCCTGGGAGTGGGGCAGGATGCAGCTCTCTGTTGTTGGTAATCAAGGAAACGAAGATCATTTGAAGATGCAGTGGAGCAATCCAACAAATACCACAAAGAGAATACTGGCAAATGTCTGATGGAAACCGATATATTAGAAGACATAATGCATGTAATATTATGGACTGAGTAGCTGTCTGGGACTGAAAATCTAAATCAGTCTTTCTTCTTAACCTTGTAGTTCCTCAGTGTTAGACTGATTCATTCGTTTTATGTTGTTTTGAGAATTAGACTGCTGTCTTGGTGCTTCAATAAGAATAACTGTCTTTCATATGCAATCATGTTGTTGGTTTAATAACCTGAGAATCCTTGAAACACACTGTGTCGATCCGTTTAATGTAGGCATCATCTTCTGTCAATATGCATTTTGTTTTTGACGATAGAAATAATTCATATTCAGTCAGGAAGCTGCACTCTTTTTTTCCATGCGATATCTTTCAAGAGATATGTCTCAGCCATTTTAAACAAAGGGCATCCTGGTAATGAAGTTAGCTAAGCAAACATCATGCACCTGCAACATCCTAACTTTACAGCATACTTCCTTTATGCACCCACTCCAGTCTCTCAACTATCGACCACCAAGGAAAATGCTCAGTAAAAGATAATCCTCCAATGTAAACAGTCTAGAGTTGAAAAATGGAAAACAAACAAACTAAATAAACTAAACTAAATGCACGCTGAGGGCAGCAATCACTCAGTCCATCCTCCTGCTGCTTCCTCACTCCTTTGTCACTGAGAGACGGAGAGAGAAACTACAGCTTTGCTCTTGTTTAGTCCTCCATAAAAGTCACTGGGGGAAGTTTATGGTCGACAGATGCTGGAGTAAATGAGGGTTTTTCCCCCTCTTCCATCGTCTCCTCACTCAAGGAAGGGGCTTCACGGTCACCGACAGCGACCCGGAGTTAACCTACCACTGTGTTGCCACGGAAACGGAAGAGCTGAGAAAAAGGGAGGAAGCCAGGCGGTGGGAGTTATGACCTGACGGAGTGAGGGAAGAGAGGAGAGGAATGGACTCGCCTTTTCATGTATAATCATCTCTGTCTGTCTCGCCGCTGCTTTCTTCCAGGCAGAGGCACCTCTGACACACGCACACACAGAAACACATGCTGCTGCTGTCTGTCTGCTCCCACACCTCAGCCGGAGGGCAGCCTTATTCACTACGTCTGATCTGGCAGTCTGCAGTCAGCTCCACCAGTAACAAGGAGATCTTTCTTTACAACACAGCTGGCTTCCTCCAAGATGGCGGGTCGGTGATCAAGCATGGCCCACTGGCTGATTTTGAACCGTTACATAATGAAATTGAACAGCTGTAATCATAACAGCTTTTTCATTACACATGAAGTGATTAACTTCACAGTTAGTCCTCCGGGTGTTATATTAGAAACAGTTTGCTGGGTTTGACCACTACTGCGCACACACACACACACACACACACACACACACACACACACACACACACACACATACACATTAACAGGATGGAACAAGAGCAAAAGCCAAGAGAGGGGAAACAAGTCAAGTGGTTGGAGTTGAAATACACCTGTCTCCCAACAGCTGGTTAGTCAGCTTCCAGCCAAAATGACATCATGCCGACAAAGAAACATTCTAAACAAATCTGAGACCAGCTCTCTGAAAGGAGCAATCAGGAAAAAGGGTACAAGAACATTTCCAGGGCAATGAATATCGCTCAGAGTAAGGATACAAAAAAATATAGCACAACTGTAAATCTATCTAAACACGGAGTATCTGTGTGAGAGCAATACAAAGGCTGCTTGTTTTCAGAACACCTGCATGTTCCTGTCCCTTTCACCTCCCGCAGTATCTTTACCTCAGGTCTCTCACTATTATAAAGATGTATACTGTAATACACTGTACTACAAACGTAATGTTTTTTTAAATGTATACATTTGTATATTTATAGCTTCTGACAAACGTACCTGGAGTCTCCTTTGCCGAGGTTAGCTCCGCCAGGATGGAGGATCGTTTGGTTCTTCTCCATCTCCACGATACATTTTGTGTTTAATTCCTTTTCTGTGGATCAGCGAAGACAAAGTGTTACAACCAAAGCAGTAAACCTCACAACATGCTTCTATTCTTATCCTTAATTGTACGTTTTCATGACAAAATAGGATAGAATGTGTAACAAAAATATCTTCATTTCACCATCATCCACAAGAAATACCACTGAGAAAACTTTCAAGCCACCTTGTAAACTTTGACCCTTTTGCCAGCCAATTTTATGTTTATGACTCAAAACGTTAAATATCCAGAAGAACAGGCTCATTTACAGACACAGAAACTTTTATAAGCATTGATCTGATGTTACTTCTTAGCCTGCTCTGCAATAATAATAATAATAATAATAATAATGGCACAATAATGTCCTGTGGAACATCAAGTTCAAACAATTGTATGAGTAGGCCGGGTAACATCAACTCGAGGTAAAATGACCTTTTACCTTGGAGTGAGCATTAAGCTAATCAATAAAGCAGGACTTGTCCAGGGAATCAGTTTCTCTCCCCCCACACACACACACACACACACACACACACACACACACACACACACACACACACACACACACACACACACACACACACACACACACACACACACACACACACACACACACACACACACACACACACACACACACACACACACACACACACACACACACACACACACACACACACACACACGATTAAGTCCCATGCTGACTCTGGCCTGTTTATGTGGTGACGCAACACTGGCCATTTTCAACTCAGCATATGGAGTGGTCCTAATGCTTTGTCCACACAGGTATTCATGACAATCCGCTGTACAAGGCAGCATAAAGTTGCACATTGAGGCAACTTGATCATGGTTGTAGTTCTGCAAACTACCATTTCACTGCCCCATCAGTACTTTTCCTACAAAATGCAAGAAATGCATTAGTACAGAGCATATACCTGATCTCTTGTTGGTAACTTAAAAATACATATCTCACATGTTCCTAGTATAAAGTACTACATATTATTTTTGTTTTCATAGCAGAGTCAGTGTTACAATGTTCTAATAGAAGCCTTGCTGTGAAAGTAACCAGCAGAAGTGTTGGAAAATAACAACATGAACCGCACTGGAAATTTACAAGGCTTGTAAGTCTCTCCATTCATCTGTCTCGCCCAAGAAGACCTAATGATGGTTGTCTGCACACGGGCTAGGTGCTGCCAGCATGTCCTGGGCATCCAGTTTTTGGCAGAACTGGTCGTGCATTTAAAAAGAAGAAAAAGAAAAAAGGCATTTGACAATCGGCTGCTTGCAGAGGAAACTAATTTACCAGTAGCAGAATACTTTTACTGCTGGTGAATGTTTGGGCCACAGCCATAGAAATACTTTATAGTTTAATGACAAATGTGTTACACTACACAATTATACTTTATTACTCAAATGTAATTCTAATTAACATAAATAAGAACATGACAATGCTGTTTGTTTTGAATACAAAATAGTCTTTTATCTTGGCCTTTAGGCTAATCAATAAAACAGGATCAGGTCACGTCACCCACAAAGCAAGCAACAAAACCCAATGACAAGTTCATGCTATTTAACCTGATAAGATAAGGGTGGGACTTAGGATCCCCCCCCCACCTCCATGTGTTGTTCCTGGTGGGGATATAGTCTTCTATTTTGCCCCTGTCCACAGGGAGGTCAGAGGTCAAGGATAGAACAGCACTCCTTTATTTGCAAATCAGTGTTTACTCAATGACATTACCGCAGAGAGGAGACTTACAGATAATACATCAAGTCCTTCAACTGTAAGACCTGGTTCAAGCCTCCCGTGTAAACAAAGCATCCAGCTCAATTTCCCTTCAGAAGGAACCAGTACTGTGTATTCACCATCACCATTTGGCCCAGTACTTATATATAGAATGCTAGAAGACACGATCATGCCCCAAAATGACCGTCAATAATCATTTCTCCATTATGCAGAAAAGCATGCAAGAGCATGCAAAGATTTTGAACGTCAGCAAATGTGTTCGGACATGAAAATCATTCTGTGGTTTCAATTCCTTTCTTCTACGGCAATATTAAACTGTGTATTTATGCCTTTAGTTGCTTTCTATGACCAAGGTATGACTACTCTGTAGCAGGGATGAGCAGTATCATGACTTAGTCAGCAGTGGAACATGTGCCATTTTCTTCTTGTTAAAAGAAACGGTTCCCAACAATCAGTGCCCTATCCAGAGTTCATTAAAGTGCATCGGTGACAGAGCCATTTCAAATAAACCTTTCCTCACCAGACGACAACTTATTGTACAGTACCCAGCCATACCTGCCCACTCGGTTCCTGCAAAGAGTGTTTTCAACTCCTGCGTAGGTGGTCAGCAGGCGTTCTGTCTTTTACATACCTAATTATTACTGTGGTATTGTTTTCCAAACAAACATGCAAGTTAATGTTTTATCTAGCTATAATGGCAGGTAGAATAAAGAATACAGAAGTCACTTCACATGTTTGTCAATCGAGTAGACCACTCTGACTCCCCTGCCATCATTTCCCTCCATATAAAGGGGGAATCCCAACCTGAGTGGCTCTATGTCTGAGGAGAAGCTAGCTGTGCCTGTGCATACCAGGAACATTAGGGATTTGAGGCTAAACTGTCTGTTTAGAGCGCCTCAACACTGCTGTTCCTGGCAGGAACACAAGGGTAGAGCCATTGGAACTTGGTGCCAGAGAACCTTAATCACTCTGCAATTCGTCTACTGTCAAGGACACTACAAAGCAAAAAAAGTGGGGTGATCCAACAGAGACCGAGTGACAAAATGACAGCGAGAGCGAAAGCACAAGATAAAAGTTAAACAGGAGGACTGACAGACATATGCAGCATTTCCACGGCAATGTACGCCAAGGCTCTACTCAACTCGACTCACTCTTTTTGGTCAAGAGCGTGACCCTGGACATCCTGCACCATTTTTAAATAGTCAAGCTACTGTATATGGAGACTGCTATTTTTTTTATTCACTCAAGCTGGACTTTATAAAATGGTAGCGCTCAAAACTACGCTGTACATTGAAAAAGTGCAGAAGCTCCTGTTTGGTTGGCGATGAAAGGTTTCAGCAAGTGTCGCATTGAAGATGACGCTAACGCTATGAGATCAGCCGAGAATCCCGCCTACACTGAGGGAGCACTTTCTGCAGTAGACAACGGTATATAAAAAAGGACCTGGTACCAAAAGTGAGTTGAGTCGAGTAGAACCATGCAGTGGAAATAAAGCAATATAGAGAGGTTGCACTTTCTCTCTTCTTCTGCTGCCTACATTACCCATGTGCCCCTACTGCTGCATCTGTACTTCCTGATTAGCAGAGGGGAAAATGTGATGCAGTGTGGTTATGAGGATAAATGTACCCATTGTTATCTGCATCTCCTTGCTCCATAACCAGCTCCCACTTTCCACTGGCTTTCTCTGAGGTCCTTCCCTGAGCTACCGGTGCTGAGGTTTGGCACAACAGCCCCGACATCAGCCAGGAAGCCTATTGGCCGTAGTGTTGCCGTTGCTACGACTGGGGTTGCTCTGTTCTTCGAAGGCCACAGCCATGGGAACATGGAGCATTACGCAACGTTAGCAAATATTCATTCAGACTCACTCCCTTCCTGCCTTTGTCCAGCTAGGCTGCTATACCACCTCTCCTCCTCAACCTGGGATACATAGGGATAGTGCCCTCGATGTTAAAGAAGCCTGCTTGTTATTTCAGTGTCACAGGTCTGAATCATTGCACCAGCTGGGGGAAATCAAGTGAGGAGAGCAAATGTGTACGTCTTTGCCCTCCCTTAACTGCTGCTTCTGAAGCAACTGTCTGGCAGTGGAAGACAGGGAAAGAGCTGTACATCAACTGAGCAGCTCACAACGTGTGAGAATGTTTAGAGGCCTGAATAGCAAATGATGTGGAGTTTAGAAAAGAGCATGCAGAGCAATTTTTCTAGGTGCAATTCAGATCTTCTGAACTGACATGTGATGGAAGAATGATGTGTCCTCTCAGAGCTGATATGGTGTTTGGGGGCTCCTTGAAATCATACATGTCTTACATTAACACTGGCAGACATAGACAGAAGTTCCATTTAGACAGGGATCAGAAAAGGCAATACTGGACACGTGGCACTGCTGGTTCCAAACCCTTTCCCACTGCCTTTAGTAAGCCATCAATTTTCCTGCTCATTTCCCTTCACCAAAATCATAATTGCTTTTTCTTGCTAAGCAATGGAAGACACAGAGTCACAAGTCTTGCACCAGTGAAGCTATACAGCTACTAGTAATGCTGGTTGCTTCTCTTAAGAACTTGGTAGCAGCCAGGAGAAAATATTATACATAAAATGACTCTTTGGCAGACTTTGATTCAATGAACTCATCTACTTCTGAAAGTGCATTTTTGGTGCTTGAATCAGTTTCTATGCTCTGTATTCTGAGTTAAATCAACACTTGAATTAAAGGAGAACACAAAACAGGAGGTGGTGTTCAGTCAAGTGAATCTTGCAGTGTGTCATCACCTGTACCTGTCAGGTAAGATGGAGGGAGACTTGAATCCCTAAATGAGTGCAGACAGTGGGAAGTGGACATGGGAACATTGGGAACATAACTCTATTAGAAATGAATGAGATGTAGCCAGAGAAATGCATTTACAGTAAATCCCAAAAAGTCCCATTCACACTTCCATCAGTCCATCTCTGGAACGTTCAGGAACATTTCCTGCATGGGGCCATGTGTGAATGGGAGCAGGGAATTTCAGGAAAAATACCAATATGGCTGTGTTGAATAAAAAGGTGCAAGACAGAAACGTTCCTGAATTAATTGTATGTGTAAATAGTGAAAATCACTAGTGATGCCCGAAAGGTCATCCAAGTAATTTACCAGGAACTATGTGTGAAAGGGACTTAAATGTACCTGATATGATGCTGAATTCCACCAGAGCTAACCTGTAGCTTCTCTGTCTCAACATCTACATAAACAACATAAGAGTTCACAGTAAATCCCGCCTACGTGAAGAGTGCGGCGATCCACTGCCTTGGTCTTGTGACTGGCTTCTCCAGCTCACAGGGGGGGGGAGGGAGGGAGAGAGAGGGAGAGACAGACAGAAACAGAGACAGAGAAGGGGGTGAGAGAGAGAGAAAGAGAGACAGAGAGAGAGAAAGAGAGAGACTGAGAAAGAAGGAGAGACAGAGAGAGAGATACACGTGATATATTCAGCCAGTTGTCGGTCAACTACTCTGTCTCAGCAGCTCTCCTCCTCCTCCTCTCATGGGACACATGGTCTCCCACAGCACAAACACAGTTTGGCAATCAACCAGGAAAGGTCATCCGTCCTTTACTGCATGCTGCACTGTACATTTGCAAGATAATTGAGGGGAGCAATTGCACGCAGATTTGTGTAACACTGTACCTTTGTTACCCAGGCTTTACTATAATTAGAGATGAGGATGGAACAATGTGTAGACATGAAGCAGCCCAGAAAAGATCAGTGGACTGAAGATACATGCAGGCTAGCCTAGTGTGCACTAATGCCCCCGAGAATTTTTTTCTGACATACTGCTGTTGCCCTCATTCAATCATACCAACCCACAGCTATCCTGTAAAACTACTGACTTGAACTAGTCTTGCAGCAAGTGACAGATGAAGTCAAGAAGGTATTGGCATCCGTGTCAGCCAGCAAGGAGCCAAAGCGACTATAAGCAACAGTAGATCTTACATAGCAGCTCAGCTTTAAATCTAGCTGGATGGCAGGCAGCCATGATGAAAGTCCGATGGCAGCACTGTTCAAACATGTGCCATCCAGACCACATCTTTATTTAATCTACAGAAGCTCATTTCACTAATGGGTGGTGATTTCTGACTGGCATCCCTTTCCAAGGATATTAAACAGTGAGTACTTAAATCAAGCCAGTCTTCTGTGGATAGTGTTATTGTGAAACGTAGTTTGTTTATAGCTAACCTGTGGTCTATGCTTTAGATAAACCTGAGATTATCTATATCCAATAATGATAATCAGATGTTAGTGTATTCATAATAACAATCTGACAGTTAGTCTATTCATAATAAAGCCCCAATGTATCCACCAGGTTAACCTGAAATGCAGACAGATGCAGTCTCCACACAGCATCAATTTGAGAGTCGTAGCAATAACAATCCAAATGTGAGCAGACTGAACCCCTCTCACCTCTCCTGTTCATGGGCCGTACACGAACAGCCACCTTGACATTGGCGTCGTCCAGGCTGGACTCCCCCATGCTGACTCCTTATTCGGGCAGGGGAGGTAGCGCTGATCCCAAATAAATCAGCTCTTCAGCTAAACAATCATCCAAAAGCCTGGAAATGTTGCGCTAGCCGAACTGTCAGCCTGCTAGCTTCGCTCAGCTTTGCTCCATAGACCAGGCATGTCCAAGGAAAAAACAAAAAGCCTGGGAGAAATCCGGCAGGAAGCCAGCCGCCGCCGCCGCCGCTGCTTATCTTCGTCTTCTGCTCATAGTCCAGGTTAATTTAAATCCACAGAGGCGTGGAGGCTGTAAGGGAAATGAGAAATGTAAATTAAGTAAGATTACAGCAGCTGGTGGATGTGACTGAGCAAACGTATGCTATCTGCAAGTCAAAAAAAAAACGGGCTAGCCAGCTAATTTGCCAAGCAAACTGAAAGGCAGTAGCGGCAGTAAAGAAGAAAGTTGAGGCTATTTCCTACATAACATCACCAGAAATAACACAACCTTCGAGCTATATACCTTGGTGGATTCATCCCAGAGGTGACGCTGTTATACTACACGTACAACCGAGAGAGATCCCCGGAGAACCGCCTGGCGATGATCTACTTCTTCCCAACGGAATCCACTATGTCCTCCCTCTGTGTCGAGCTACAAGCAGCTAGCAGCAGCCGCCTTTCCGACAAAGTATCACCCCTTCAAATTAAAAGCGCATTGGTTAAACTGGTCTGTCAAACTGAGAAGTCGAGAGGATACACGTGACAGTTGTTTTCCCAAGGCATGGGTATTTTTTAGGATAACACGACGATGTATTGTGTTGTGTAGCTTTATAGCTAAAACATAGATACATTTAGATAACGTTAGTCCTGAATGGTGCATTTACTGTTCCGTGCCGCTAACGTTAGGGACCGCTGTCAAACACCGGCGAATTGTAAACCTCCACTTTTTGGTCACACACCTTTCACAGTTAAATGATCTTTTAAAACTACCGTTAACTGGGTGTATTTTAGGTCAGAAACTCCACAATGATCGGAATTAACTGCTAATGTTGGCGTAAATTAGCTAAAATCTTTACCAGCACCACACACTGCCTCACCTAACTTATCCAACCGCATTAAGTTATATAGACCAAATAACCTATATCTAACCTACAGACTCGTTTTCAGTAGAGGCATCTGTTTACATTTGTTTATTCAAATCATTTGTTCAAAAGTATCTGTTGAACATGTTTACATCAGTCTATTCTTACGTTTGTTGTTAAAACTTTAGTCCTCACTCCTGCGGTTGCTGCAGCCCGTTTCCACAGCGAGACATTATTACGCCAGCTCAGCCAAGGACCGTTAGCGTCAAGTTAGCGAGAAGCTAAAAGTGCCGGTCAAGCTCGGTTCGTAAGTTAGCTCGGTCCACTTACAATTGTACACGCCAGCCACGAGACACTGACTCAATAACAACTTACGCTACCGGGTTTTTTTTGATAAAATATTGGGGGAAATGTGCTTGATGCCAGATGTGTTCAAGACCCCAGTCAGTCACGCGACACTTCCGCTGTCCAACGTCAAACTAAACACGTTACAACACTTCCCAATATAGTTTTCAAAATAAATCCTGATACTTCAGTTCTGTCACATTACACCCCATAACTGTTCAATTCAAGTCCAGTTTAGTTTCATTGCATTCCACCTCACACTAGTGTACGGAAAAATCCGTTATAGCAGTAGCAATAGTCTTTAACAGTACAAGAATAAAATATAACACACGAAACAAAATATGCCTACTCAGTAACTACTCAAAAATACACATTTCAGTTAGATACTAATAACTCACAATTGCAGTCATTTAAAGCATTTATATTTTAATATATGTTGCCATATATTGTATATTTGACAACAAACAATGACGATAACTTTATCTGCCATTTTATTATATATCATTTTAAGTTTGGTTGTAGTGCTTAACAGTCCCAAAGATACTAAATCTAGCTGAATTTCTGGCATAGTTTTTAAGAAATGTAAGCAATCTAAGCCTTTATTGATCCCCAAAGGGGAAATTCCAGTGTTGCAGCAGCACAAATACAGATACATAGAGAAGTAAAATAATAGTTGTATACAAGTAGAATAACAATATAAGTATAAAAATACACACTATCCAAGAGAAATTCAATACAAAGTTAAGTGGTAAAGTGACAAGTTACGAGATATAGTGAGGACCTTGTATAAGACATACTGCCATTTAATATAATGACGCAGGAATGTAAAACAAACAGTAGCAACTTTGTTTTTGTTTTTATTTAATCTTTAGTATATGTAGAAAATGAATTTCATGATTAATATAATCAATACGTAATTATTTTCAGCAATTATATTCTGTGCTTTGATGATGAATAGATTCATAATGTTAATATTAGTTAAACATGATAATTTCCACAATATACCACATGCAACATTCCCAAGGATTCATCAAGTATGAGCAGTTTATCATCTGTATTGTTTATTAGCACTTTGAGTTTTGTTTACGCGAATGAAAAGTGCACTTATAAATACAATTTATTATTATTATTATTATTATTATTATTATTATTATTATTATTATTATTATTATTATTATAAAGTTAAATGGATACAAATGTATTAATATCTGTTGCTATATGACAATAACGCTCCATTATTTGATTTTAGAATGTCTGTAAATCTTACTGCTCCTAATCTTAAATTGCAGCAAATAGCATTCATTAAACATTTACTCATTACTAAATATCTTCTTATTTTATTTTAGAATCAGCTATTATTTTGAAAAACAAGTGCCGGAAGTAGAGACATCCTTCAGCGAAACAAAGGATTCTTGTCCATTTCGATTCCCACTGTGCTGCTGTGGCCATTGACTCAAGAAATGTCTGCGTGAGAGGCTGGGGAATGGCGTCAAAGACCAGTTTGATGAAGAAGAAAAAAGGGAAAAAATGTGTTAAGAAAAAGAAGATGCTTTCAGAGACAGAGTAGAAGTAAGAGGTATATGAGTCCCACTACATAAAAAAAGAGCCTTTCAGTAGGATGGGTCTGATCTGGGAGAACAGACTGGTCTTCAGTAGAAACAGAGATGTCTTCGGTCTAAGAATGAACATTGCTGCTCCATTCACCTTTTTGTAGATTTTTTTTAATTCCCTGGATAGCAGAACACATAACATTATCACACTAGAACAACATGAGTACCATAGATATTGCTCTTACTGTACTGAATGCTGAAACTGTATTGTGTGATAAGTCACCAAGTCATATCTAATTTGTTATGCTAAATATTAGCTCCAATAATATATCTATTGTACAGTATTTAGAACTAAAAATGGGTATAACCTGAGGGCATGTACAGTAAGACTGAAGATGTCTGACACCTGCTGAACACTGGTGGTATTACGTGACAATATTGTCATACAACAAAATAGTATATTAGGCGTTATCATGTGTGGGAGGGGTTCTAAATCTGAGCTGTGTCTGAGCAACCCTGTCTCCTGCAAAATTACATTCCCCTACAACATTAATGCCAAACAAAAACGCAACAAAACTACTTGACTATGTTTGATAAAGTTTTGAGTTTGGCTCGAAATAAGCACTAAGAGTGTAGCAAAAAAATTCTAATACAGATTATGGAATACTTTAGTATTAGTATAATTATAAATACACACACACACACACACACACACACACACACACACACACACACACACACACACACACAAATACAGGTTAATGAAACACTTCTTTTAACATGTCTTCTAAATTCTGGAATGGAATAAATGACCTTCTCTATCATAGTATTTAAACTCAATCATTGTATCTACCTTCTTGTTCCTATTGGATTCTGAGAGGCTACCCTGCATACACAGAATGAAAGATACACACCATGCATAACATGTAACACTTTTTCCATCTGGAAGAATGGACAATTAGATCACCAAACAGGACTTCATCCAAGTCTGTACAAAGAACATTTAAATCAGCTTCAACAGATCACCAAGAGGAATTGATCTCTTCACTCTTTAGAGGGGAATTTACTTTAATGATCTTCAAATGTTGTCTCAACCAAAAACGCTCATAATTTGTCTGACTGATCTTTAAGACCGACTGTGTAGGTTGTGTATTTTAAAAACAGTTAATTGTTTACATTGAGGGACTTTGGGGCATTCATTTTTAATTTACATTTAAATTTCTCTTATTGGAAGACAAACGTGACCAGAAGAGGTGCCATGTTTACTGTTGATTGCCGTTAAAGAGTCTTCTAGGAAAAAGGAAACATAATCTGTCAAAATCTTACAATTTCTCTGATTTATCTCAACATAAGAGGTCAGACGAGCAGCAAGTAGGGGGGTTGGTGTCTTGTTTATGGGCTTCTTGAATAAGCACCTTCTGCCTGTTCTGCCTGTGCCCTAGAGGGCGCTCTGCTGCAAGATGCGAAGTGTAGGTGGTGGATACCATGGAAAACAACTGTGTGTTTACAAAAGTTGACCACTTATTTAACCTTTACATACTGTAATTCATTATGGCATGCATTTAAAGTAATTGGAAATCATATCAAAGTAAGAACACAAGTTATATTAGTGGTGGTCATGTTTTCTACCGGCTACCTTTTAGCATGAATGGTACTTTCTGAAACAGTGTATTGCTAAATAAAATTAAAATTGGTAAGCTATAGCAATTCCCTCAAAAGATTGAGATTTTGGGAAATTAAAGTTGTAGAAAAGTAAAACATACAGTTATTAAGACTACTCTTATTTGACTGTGTAAAATGTCAATGTGTTCAGTATAGCTCAAAGTTCAGTTCACACAGATTAAAATGACAGTTCACTTTCCTAGACCCTCCCCACATTTCTACACACATATTAGTGAATGTGGCCCAACATTCCTACTAAGCTACTAAACTTAAACTTCCCTGCTTTTCCAATTGTAGTAATGTTGCTCCTGTGGTGTACGCTTGTTGTCACCGTTGTGCAAGTTCTGCAAAACTGTTTTATTTAAGATGTTCTTTTTGCACAAGAACCAGAACATACTCCGACGCCAAACTGTGGTGATAACCTCAATACATTTGCATATTCCGAATGTGCTGTATGCATGTCCAATCAATGCTCCTAAAACCCAAATATTATTGGCTTATCCCACATGTCTTTTGGAAAATGCTACATTCGGAATAAGGCCTAATTCAGAACATCCAAATGGAATATACTGTTTACATGAGCTGTATCAAATTGAAAATAGTCATAATCGGAATATAGTGGAGTATTAGTGTGCATGTAAATGTGGTCATTGTCGCTAACGCCACAAATTCTTGAACGTAGCTTGTCTCTGAAGTTATGCTAACATTTTACAAGTTGAGGAGAAAGAAGCTCATAATCACAGAGCAGATGGAACAAAGAAGTATCCATTCTTTGTGATTCATCCGCACTGCCTTTTGTCTACTCCCACAGCGTCCAGCACATCATACATGATGTTCAAACATTCTCCCTTCTTTCCCCCATTGAGAGCTCAATGAGCGGTCCCAGGGGACGACTGATTGGAAACATGATAAAATTACAGTTCCTGCTTAATTTTGGAGAAGGGTCTTAAGCCTTTCGAAATAAAACACTAAAAGATCCCATGTTGTGTGGAATTGTTGGGTTGACCCTCTAATGGAGTATTTTATCTTTTGTATGTAAGAAATACTCTGCTATGATTAATATTTAGTTGAACATGGATTTCCTACATGAACAGTAAGAAAACAAACTGTGAGAAGGGGCTGTGAGCACATCTACTCTGGATCTGGCCTCGCCCGGCCTACCACCGCTGCTTGCGTTAGGTTGTGCAGTGCACATCAGGTTTCTGAGCAAAGAATTCTCCGTTAGAGGAAACATCAGAGAAATTCAGCCATAAGTGTTTGACTCAGATAAGGAGTCTGTTGTGCATCAAAATCGGTGACTAGCAGCTGTATCAAAATGGTAGGTGTAGTCAGCATCCTTTATGCATTTATTCATCATTCAGGGTTTACATCCAAAAACTGCTCATTCAACCATGTTTGCTGTCAAAACGTTCCCTCTGCTAAAAACTCTCGAGGACAGCACAGGAGGTTTCAGATTTATTTGCCGGTGTTGTGTCAAAGAATGTTTTCCTATTGATATGTGCTGGCATTTGCGTATTAGGCAGCAATTTTTGAATTAGTGATGTACCTAATCTATCTTGCCTATGGAAATGGTCAAAATCTGTCAGACATACTGTACATGTATATTCCATTAACATCTATGACATGGAATGTTTGTGATGTCTGCAAAATTGGCAAATGACCTGCCAGGTCATAAAATCTGCATCCTAATGACCACTATAAAGCCCCTAAATGTAAATGTAGCTATGCTAGAAATACATTTTTTCCTAAATGACATACATTTCTAAGGTTAGTCTTGGTAATGAAGCTTCCCATACGATGGCTAACCACAAGATGCCACTGTTCAAAGCTGCCTGAGTGTGTCTGTGATGTTGGCTAGTTCTAGAGCACATGTGTTTGCTAATTGCTCCTTCTGTTGTATTTTAGTGTACTTCTTAAGATTGTCTTAGCATGCAATATCTGATTGTATTTTGATTACATACCTTTATCTCAGGAAATTTGTACCAAACACCAAAGCAGGTGTTACAGCAGTTGACAATGAGTGCGTCGTTGGACCCGACACATGTCAACTGAGCCACTTGCATTTAGCCAAAGACTTTGATTAGGCCATTTGTTGTACAGTTTTATTCCTACAATTTAAACCTTGGGATAAAAACGTGTCTTATTTCAATTAAATTACATATAACATAATGTATTTCAGAAGGTTCTATATATAGCATTCAGAGTATTAATATGGCAGCAAACAACTATTTGCTATGTAAAGATAGCGGAGTAATGTTCTGAGCAGAGAGTCGAATTACTTTTATAACTTCATTCTCTGCGTCTGTCTTGTAATGTCTTAAATTGAGTTTGTGTTATTCAAGGTCTTAAAATGACTGGGATTGTAAGAGGGGAGGCATTAAATGTGGGTCTTGTTCTGCTGCATTGACATATCACGTTACCTTTACAACACCAAAACATGTTTCTGTATGTTTGGGACCTTTTATTTGTCCTTTGTTGTACCTTCTCCACAGCCAAGGAAGATTTGAACGTCTTCCAGGCTCTTTACAGAGTGGAGGAGACAAATAATCAATTAAATCATTTTTTTCATCATTAAGGAAAATTAATAGAAATGGTTGTTAAATAAACCAGGTGTGTGATTTAGTTTATGCTTTCTTTACTGAACGCTGAATAAGAAACGAAGCGACCCAAATGTTACAATTAACTTTCATGAACTGAAAGCACACTGTGAAAGGGTTGAAGCCAAGAGGCAGCCTGAGGCTGAGCAGTGAAGACGATGCGCTGCCAACAACTGCAGTTTATCAAATGGACACGAGGCACAGAAGTGAGTCATCCCCATAGTCTCCCATGTTAAAATGGACAACTTTACAGCATAATTAATGCTTACAGCCTGGTACAAAAAACGGTTTTGGTCTCTATAGCTAATTTACCTATTCATGACAACCTAACCCTATTTGTTTAGAACTCACCCGTTTAAAATATATTAATTTTATGACCAAATACCTGAAAAAACTAATGACACTCTATCAGCATAAGCACTACTTTGTGTTGAGGGCTAATTCGCAAATATTTTGTAAGTACAGAGGTTAAAAAGGTCTATACTGTATTTCAAAAGATGTCCGGTGGACAAAATAAAAAATATATATACTATATCTATACATCTAACTCTTCAATTATACAGTATATGTAACTATACTATGGCTTTAAATGACAGATTATTGTGTCCTTAATGAGCCAAATACAAAAGTATTACTGTACCGACTGTACTGTAGAAAAAGAAAAAGAAAAGAAGTTGAACAACAAACCAGTGGCATCGAAAACATCCTGCAAAACCAGAATTTTGTTTTCATAACAGTAGAAATAGATACAATAGAACAATGAACTTCATCTTAAGATTGTTTTTAAAGCTTCTGCCTTTATTTGACAGTAGACAGTAGAGAGACCAGAAACAAGAACAGGGAGAGATAGTGATTACATGTGACCCTTGCCAGATTAATTTGAGGTATGTCATTATGCATCTACTGTTTCAAGTAGTGAAAGAAAGAGTGAAATAGTTGCTCAGTTAATTTTGCAACCATAAAGGCATTATATTATATTCTTTAGTTGTCCCAGCTGGGAGCTAAAAGAGAAATGCTGTCCTCTATTTTTCTCTTCTTCCTGAAGTAAGCAACAACCACAGCCAACAGCAGCAGTGACACGAAGAAGCCGCTGGCAAAGACCATGGTGCTGGTGTTGGCGCTGAGGATCTCCTTGATTTCCCAACTTCCACCGCTTGATTTGGCTTCTGGAGAAGGTGGTGGTGGATTCCCTGAAAGACAAAAGTATATCCGTTTTTTAGTTTAGTCAGACAGACAGACAGACAGACAGACAGACAGACAGACATACATACAGACAGACAGACAGATAGACAGACAGATAGACAGACAGACAGACAGTCAGACAGACAGACAGACAGACAGACAGACAGACAGACAGACATACATACAGACAGACAGACAGATAGACAGACAGATAGACAGACAGACAGACAGTCAGACAGACAGACAGACAGACATACATACAGACAGACAGACATACAGACAGACAGATAGACAGACAGATAGACAGACAGATAGACAGACAGACAGACAGGACAGACAGACAGACAGACAGACAGACAGACAGACAGATAGACAGATAGATAGACAGACAGACAGACAGACAGACAGACAGACAGACAGACAGACAGATAGATAGATAGATAGATCACATATTAACCTGCAAGTGGGTCCCTCTCCATCACAACAGTGTTATCATCAACGGCTGCATTGTAAACAGCCTGTCTGACAAACTGCAAAGGACCCTGGGTAATGGTGTGGCCTAATGTCTCCCTGCTCAGCGATCGCTTGCGTCTGCGGGATGGATCCTTCAGACAACCCTGGGAACATCTGGAAAAGGGACTCCCAGACTCGCACAGGATGACGGAGCAGGTGATGTACACCTGTAAGGTGGAAGAGAAGAGGTTTTAGTTCAAAAGGAAATCAAGTGATGCTTCCATAAGAGGAAACCGTAGTTCTTGTTGTGCATCTATTTGCATTTCAACATGTCGTTTCACAAAATTCAGGTAGTTTACTACAACTTAATGTAGCAAGAATAAAGTAAAAAGCAGAACAGGGGAAACAGTGGAGGGGATCATAGGATGATGTCATATGAACACCTTAAGGCTAGAAAATAGTGAATTCAAATGTCAGAGTTTTCACTTAAAACATGTCTGATGGTGCAAATGTCAGATAAATGTGTGCCATAAATGTGATAGATATTTAGTAAAAAAAAATGTCTCTCTCTCCAATGTTCTGTACTGATTCTGATTATTTCTGTATTTATTAGAGCACAATGTTTAATAAACATAAAAATTGGTCGTAAACGCTGCTTGTAAAAACGACCTGTACATTCGTTTCTTCAGTGAGGAAGCCTGCTATATCCATATGCTTGGACACAGTCCATATTTTCTGATCATGCATGAAGTTTTCCACTAAATTAAACTGGTCACACACAATGAGGCATCCTGTCTCTGTCAGCGCATGTGTGTTCATGCCATGCTAAACGCTTCACAGTCTAGCAGCTCCCATTGCAACAAGATTAAACTAATTAAAGCGACAGGAAAATGTAATAAAAGAGCTTCTGCTGAGACTTCTCAGTAGAAAATGATAATGTCGGCGGCATATACGTGTTGTAGACATACCACATCCTGACCACCTGAATAATATTTTGGTATAAGCTTTGTATGATTTTGTATTCATTATTATTACCTGTTCAGAGCTTCCACTAAATTTGAAGGCTTGAACCGCAAAGTTGTATGAAGTTGGATCAGATGGGTAGACTTTAACTGTCGTATCTTCAAGACATCTGTGAGAAAAATGAGTTGTAGCATGTCACACACACACAATCAAGAAACTGTATATTAAAGATGCGTATTCCCATATCTTAAGCATTTACAAAATTAAAAGTCAAAAGCATTTCTGTTTGTGACCCCAGAAAGCATCAGCACTCACCCGTTCTTGATGAGGTCATAGGAGAGGGTGTTTTCAGGTTTCTCATTGGGCGTGGCTTTGCATGATTCAACATACAAGGTTACATTTGGTAGATCCGATTGAGCCTGAATGCCCATGTAAATGGTCTCTAACAGCTTGATCTCCACTGGATATTCGGTGGCTGACACCATACTTGTAAAGTTTGTGTCCCTGTATATCTCAAAAGTGTAGCCAAAGCTGCCGAAGTTGGACTCAGTGAAAATGTAGTCAGAGTTGTGGAGATTGTAGTAGCTGGAGATGCTGATGGTTTTGGGAAACTGGCAAGAGATATCGATCTTAACCGCCTTTCTACGTATTATAACCTCGTTGGGCAGCTCGTAGGATTGGACCTGATTCGTGAAAACGAGAAAGTCACCTTTGTCCTATATTCAAGAGAAATAAAAGTGGTATAAAATCTGTTAGTGCCTGAGGAGGACATGAACAAGAATGTTGAGTTTTTAAAGCCCTTTTGAATGTGTTTTACAGCTAGGGTATTCTTCTCATCGCCATGTAAAAACCTTAATTTCCACTATAACTAGTTACAATTTGATCAGATTTTATAATTTAAATGTTTTTCCAAACCTCAAGTGTTGTGCCGCAGGTGGTGAATGACATGATGCCCAGGATGTGAGTGCTATTGACGGTGAGAGAGCAGGACGAGTCTCTCAGCTGAAGGAAGTTCACGTCGATGCCAGGCATGGAAGTTTTCTCGAGGGCCACCAGCATCTTGTTTGGTGAGCATGTAACAGTGGCCTTGCCTGTTAATCACAGAATCACAGATATGAATACCAGTTGTAAATGGGGACTATACATGACACAATAGGTCATTTGTCACCGCCTTCCAAAACGATCCATATGATCGTTTTACTGATATATTTTTTTTTTTTCGATGGTGCTAGGCTTGATATAGTGACTAGTGGAGGTGGAAATCACAAATTACTGATTTGAAGCACATCGTTCAGTGAAATTAAAGGTCATCAGTGATCAGGGTTCAAAATACAGGGATTTAGAGAAATTTGGGGGAAGCTCTAAAATGTCGTAACTTTGGGTGACACTGTTTTTTTTAAATGTAAGTTTATATTTATATTATTTATATGTGTTGCAAACATGTGGTGTTTCAATCTTATGCTTGTAGAGTGTTGTCACAGTTATTAAATAACTATAAGTTACAGGCGTTATAAGAGTAGCGTAACTCCATTAGGGAAAAGCTCAGTGCGTAGCGAGTAAACAGGAGTTGGTGATCAGAACAGTCCCATTACCGTTCAAAGTCACTTCAGTGCATACATCAGAAAGTAAACACACCACCACACGTTAAATTCATTTCAGTAGTACGCTTAAACTGCCTTCACACCATCAGTGATAAAACTGCTCTGCGCTGGCTGTGCCACTGTTCTCCTATGGAGAGAGCTGCCTTCACTGCCAGGCTCTGCGCCCTACATCGTGAGCGAAGAGAAAAACTTCCTTCTTTTTTATGACAAAGTTGAAAAAACTTTTAAATGGTTCACATCCAGTCACAGTCTCTTAGGACCTTGAGCGCAGTCTTTTCGTAAAGAGATTCATTAAAATAACTGATGTCAACAAACCTTGATTGACAGCTCCTTTGGACACCTGGACAACAACACACCTCATATCTGATTGGCTGAATGACAAAACAAAGAAGAAGAAGAAGTAAATAATCAGTAATAGTAATAAGTATTATAATGTTACTGGTAGCATTCAATGCTGTAATAAAGTGTAGAATATTTAACAAATATACTTATTTAGATTTAATGGAGAAGACATTGTTACTGTTAGATCATGAGACAAGATGTAATGCAAATGCAGATTACAGAAACCAGAAACATATAATCCCTTAAATCCTTTTATTTCTTTGTTAGTCCCCGCCCGCCCCTCCAACATATTCAAAGAAACAAGAAACAAATTATCTCTGCTCTGATAACATGGAACAAAACAGTGAGCAGGAAATTATAACCTACACTTTTACAAGTCAATAGAGATAAAAGCACTCACCTTTCGTTCGTCTCTGCAGTGAAGCAAACTGGGACAAATCTGTACAGGTCGCTGTTCTGAGGTGTCCAGCTCAGAGTCACTTCAGCTTTTCCAGACTCACCATCTTTGAACACTTTGGTCATGGTATGGGGGCCGCTGACCTGGAAGTCATGTATGCTTCAGAAAAATGGGGACAAAGGAAGGAAGGTAAAATAAGTTTTCTTTAGGCAGCAAGACATTATGTGCATGTCCATATTACAGGGTCTGTCTTTGGCTGGTGGCATGGTTAACAAATGATATACCTGGCATGATGAGCCTGTGCTTGGGCATAAAGCTGGAATGTCTGACCAACAGTGGCATGAACAAGCCCGCCATGTGAAGGAGTCCGAGACAAGAACATGGGCTGCAAATGACCAGCTTCACAGTTTGGTATTGGAGGAAGGACTGAAACACAGACACAAGAGGTTAACGAGACAGAAAAGCAGAAATACATTTTCTTTTGCCTGTAGTAAGTGGTTTCTGGTACTTTATGAAGCCATTGATGTAGCTTCTTTGTGTAAGACTTGGTTGGTCAGTGCTCTGTCACGTCAATTTAGGATACACAAATATGTCGTAATATCCTAAATTAGAACGATTGCCTTGGGATAGCCGAGCTTTAGCAGTCCAGATTACAGCTAAAAGCCTTCCCTCTTGTGTCTGCAAACAGGGGGCAGGTTATAGGAGGCTTGTTGAGTATGGAGGACTGTGATTTAAGAGAGAATGATTGAAAAATAGGTCACTGGTGATTACCTAAAAATAAATGTATGATGACAAAGCAATGATAAAAAATATATATATTGACAATGATATTACAATATTTTGAGATTTATTTTTTTCTAGTATGAGAATATAGTATGCATATATGATACAATTTATACTGTATTTAAAAAACCCGAAATGTAATATTAAGAGAATAAAATAGTCATTTTGAGCCACCAGTAATAAAAAGTATAATTTATAATCTCACAGAAATGTGACATAACAATGACGTATATTTTCTCTTAAATTGCAACTCTGTTATCATAACGCTATGACCCGTCGGCCCAGTCGTGTCTCCCTCAGGTACTCACTCTCCATGGAGAACTGCAGCTTCAATTTGCAGAGAGGTGGCGAGTTAATGTCGGAGGCCTTGGATGTTCCATCTGCGTAGGTCAAAGTGATGTTTTTCCTTGAAAAGTCTTCCAGCATCAACTCAAACACGTGGACCCCAATGTTGACTTGACCTGTTGCTGTCAGTACGCACGTCGCCTGGCAGGACAAGGAGAGTTAAATGACTAATGATTCAAATGCTTTTGTCTCTTTGAATATTGATCGACGTAGAAAATAATCACTATTTCTGAGTCTGTATAAGTCAGAATAATTACTTTTTTAACTTTTTTTTTTTAACTACTAGTATAGTAAATAACAATTACAATTGAAATGGATTACCTCATCCAGAGTGAAGTTTGCAGGAGTTGCATCGTTTGTACTAAAGCGACATCTGACATGATCTCCGTCCGGATCGTACGCCAGAAGAGGAAACCTTGAAAAGCAGTTCTGAGGCACCCTGCATGAAAACAATATGTAATATGTGGATTAAAAATATAATATAACATTTGTACAAATAATCATCATTTAACAACCAATTTTCAGGTTCATGCATTTAGCCCGTTTTTGGATAAAACATGGCAGTTTGCAGAGAAGTAGTTTTGGACCACTTGGAATCTTGGCTTGTTTTGTTTTTTGTTTTGTTTTTTTGCCAACCATGGGATTTACAGAGGAGAAGCACAAATACTACATACACATATTTCTCACACTGTTTTGACAATTTTATATCCAAAGAATTTGAATGAATATTTAAATACATTTTGAAAAAAGAGCTTTACCAGACTGTGAGGAATGAAAATATGCATGCATACACTTGTATTTGAGGCGTAGTGTACTAAATACACTTATTTGTAAATGTATCTTGATTCTTCGTTATATAGATCTGATATCTCTGTACAGTCATCAATCAAAGGAGCCTTCATTCAGTTCCTCCTCGGCTTGTGGAACAATTATAATTGAAATTAAAAAAAAGAAATTTCACCAAACTTAATTGTGTTGAAAATATTGTATGATGCAACTTGTGCGCGACACCTCAGAGGTGATATTTATGTTATTTCTACGTTTGTATAATGTTATCATCTGTATTTTTAGTGAAAAGTGCATTGTTTCTCTGCTAATATGGGAGTGTTATTTGATTATATCTTATATCTTACTGGTGGTGTTTATATGCTGCTTTACCTGCACAGCTCTGCTATGTGTGATTGTCATGTCCTAATCCCAGTATGTAAAGAAAAAGTTTGTACCGTAAGGAAGACACTGTTGTCGTGACAGGACAGCTGTTGAGGGCAAATGAGTCAGATCGACTTCCCAGGTCCAACTCCGCTCGAGCCATCCAGTTTGTTTTTCCGTCGACATTAGACACCCAGCAGCAGCCCGACTTCCTGCTAGGGAATAAGGTGGACTGTTAAAGATGGAACAGTTTCATCATCGTTTACCCTGCACCTACACACACACACTGATGGTCTGCACACACACACATACAATGTACCTATTCACATTATGTTTTTAGTGCTGTTTAGAAAAACACAGATCCTGTTTATATGTCTTTACAGCCATGTTTCATGTTATAACTAAGGGTTTGGTTTACTAATGCTGTGTGCATTAAGGCTACAATCACAGGTGAAACACCCCACATAGCATAAATGTCCACCGGCCGGATGCCTAGGTAGAGTTATATAAGACAGAAGAGTTGGGCTCCTGTGAGCTGGGCTTACTTCAGAGAGAAGGAGGTTTTATTAGTTTTTATGGTTGCTGTTGTTTGGCCTTCAGACTGGCACCATCTTCCCTGGCCGGTGTCATCCTTGTCTGTTTGCAGGACTTTTGACTCATAGAAGCTTGTGCACACCCCACTCTCACATGTGTAGGATGACTGGTCTTGACAGTTGCTTCTGTCGTTCATTCTGTGATGAAAGGTCACCTACAGGGTTTGGGTGAGGGGTGGAGACATCATTGATACCATGTACAGTAGGAAGAGTTTAAAAGCACTTAAAGTTACCTCAGTGAAATACAGAACACAGGATAAAAAAGAACGTCCGTGTTTGTTGTTGAACGTCTTATTGTTTTGACAGGTTATAAAAATTCCGCAGAGTTTTGTAAAGGCAAGCCAGCAAATACTTTGTAGATGACAGTAGGAGGTATAAATGACATTCAGGATTTTCACAAGGAGCACTTCTTTAACGCTCAAATTTTAAGACACATATGTTCTAAAATTTGTTTTTAGGTATGTTCTGTGGCTGTATGTTTATTAAGTCTTAATAGTTCCTTCATATTACTGACGCTTTACTCTTAAAAAGTTGATTTTTGATATACAAATTAGTTAAATCCTTATTGGTACATTCGACTTGTCAAATTGGTTAAATTCTCTGGCATCTAATATTATGAGTAATTTTGCAGTTTTATTTTACAAATTATGATAAATATGAACATTTTAAGAAGATCATTATTTAAAAAATAACTTACCTCAAATGTCCCATCGTTCTTCTTGTATGGGGACATGAAACTAATGCTATCTCCATAAAAGGTGAATGTCGATGAAATCCCCAACAATGAGAGCAACAGCAGGAAAATTGCCCCTGCCTCCATGATGTCTAACTAAATCTGTTTGTGCAAAATATTGTTCAGTCTGTTTAAATCTCAGACACGTGAGGCGGTTCCCTTCGAGCTCACCCAACAGGACTAACCAGATCTGTGATGAATGATAGGAGTTTTTCTTTTTTCTCTTTAATTCTTTGTTGGAGGATTTATTAGTCTGTGTTCCAGTTTATCAAGTCATAGGGCCTAAAAACACACGTACTATGTTGATGTTGTGGTATTTATGGCGTCTTGCTGTTTTCTGTATACAATTTTCTAACCATCACCTCACTAGATTCAAAACATCTCGGCAAAGGACTGCAGCTGGAAATGAGCCAGCTGGCTAACACTGGCAAATTTACCGAAACCTAAATTATTGTGTGTTGTCCTCATAAATCAAGAATTTAATTAAATGAAAGAGATTGTGCCAAATAAACTAAATTAACTAAACTAAACTAAACCTGGCTGATCTCTTCCTCTGGAAAACGAAACCCAATCAAAAGACCCAACTAACCTTTCTAAATCCATTTCAATCAGGAGAGACTTATTTCTGAAGGAACGAATATAGCTCTAATATCGAATATAGACCACTCCATATTTTTCTTAAATCAACTTTTTTTACATGTCTGGCAGCCATTCCATTCCCGTTTCTGTTGAATTCCAACACAGGTACACCTCATTCTACTTAATGAAGTACTGATTAGGTCATCATTTGAACCAAATCGTATTTAACGTGGAAAAGTATAAAAACCACTGCTGTGGTCATCACTCTCCTCTTGCATTAGGACCAGCTGGATGGTTAAAACGGTGCATGTAGTACCTCAAAAGTAATTGGAATCAAACAATAACTATTGACCATAGCAAAAGAGTTGAAAAGAAAAGTTTTGAGTGAGGAAAAGAAGGGTTTAATTCTGCCTTTACTGGCAGAGGGATACGGTGAGTGTCAGGTTGCTTCCTTAACATTTCAAAGACAGAGGTTCGTAAGAACAAGGTCCAGCAGCAGACATTGGGGACAACAAAGCTACAGACCGGCAGAGGGTGAAAACGACTGTCCACTGACCGGGATGAGCGCCAACTCATTCGAATGTCACTCAACAATCGTAGGATGACATCAAGTGACCTATCCTCCCCCTCCAGGGCCTCCCAGGAAGCAGCAGCTCGTCTCTCCAATCATCTCTCCTTCACCTGGCGAACACCTACAATAACACGTATGCCCTCTACATGAAGGGACAGAGTAAGCTGTTCTTACTGAGGAGGCTCAGTATGTATATATATATATGTATGTATATGTATAGTATGTATATATGTACATTTACATCTTGCCTGTTTATATTTACATTTTTTATGGACAGACAGTATATAATGTTCAGCCTTTCACTTTCAAAAATACAGATATCTGGGGCAAACTATTCAGTGTTTTGCTTGATCCTTATTGTTATTTTTATTTGTATTTTTTATTGATACTTATATTTTGTATTCTTACTGTGTGGTGTGAACTTTTACCTGTCCTATCCTGTGTCTCATTCTCAGTGCTGTTGCTGATATTACACCTTAATTTCCTTCCAGCGATTAATAAAGGTTTATCATATATTACACAATGCATTCCATACAAAAGTGTGAGAAATTATTACTGGTGACAAAAAAACAAACAACTTAAGTCGGATTTTGAAAACAATTATAATTGCACATATGGCAGAAGAATAAGCCATGAAGTTTAAATAGAAGGAGACAGTGATGTTCCAGATGGAGGTGATGAGGCTCCAATCCAATTTACTTTAAATGTGCCATTTAGAGTCGAGGAGTCCAGAACATTTAGACCCCTGTAGTTTCATAAAGACTGTTTTCTTACTAGCCTTCACAGATCTAACTATGGTAATATTGATCTTTGATCCTATCAACAGGTTGATACTGATTGGTTGAGTGCTGCAGCAGGGTCAGCCAATGTGTTTTATAGCATTTAATTATGTATGACTGTACAAGAGACAAAATTGAGAGAACTGTATTAATGGAAGTGACAAATTATTCGTAGGCTACGCACCAATCATCGAGGTTATAACTACGTAGATTGTTTACGTGTGTGTGTGTGTTTGTGGCTTAACCAGCTCGCCCTTCACGTCATACAACTTTCGCTTTGGTTAGATATGGAAACAACGGGGATCCGTACTGACGTCAATTTATGGGAATTCTCAAAGTGGCAAGATGGCTACGGAACCAAATAAGACTGAGATCCTTACCATTTTCAAAAGATTAAGATCTATTCCTACAAACAAGGTAACCGAATAATAAGCCGCTGTTGTACATGTATTATTCAGATTGCGTGGCTTGAGTTGATAGTTTGCTGGTCAGAGGCGGTGAGCTGGCTGGCTAACTGTTTTCTATCACGTAGCTAGGCCCAGCTAAAAGGAGCTAACGGCTGTTAGCCTGTCGGTTAAACAGTCCAACATAAAGGCCACGTATACGATTTGTGTATGCTGAGGAAGGAAGCTAACCACTTAAGCTAAACTAAGTTTGAGAAATTAAATAATTAATGAGCTAATTGTTTAGACCAAACTCCAGATATATTAAAAGTAGGGCAGGCAGTTCAGTAAGGATATTAACGTTTTGCATTTGAAGTCGTAACGCTTGACTGTATTGAACCATATGCTATCCAATGCTAAAGCTAGCAGTGTCTGTAACTACATGTTATTTGGTAAACTGAGTCATATGCTCAGTTTACTATTCATTTACAGAATATTGCGCCTGATTGTTGTATTTTTAACCGGGCTGGCTTCATCGAAAGCGTATTGTAAATGCAGTGAATGTAACTAAGTACATTTAATGAAGTACTTAAGTACAATTTTGAGTTTTTTCTATTTACTTTGAGTATTTCCATTATATGCTACTTTATATCTATTCTCCACTAAATATCAGAGGGGAATATTGTACGTTTTACTCCACTACATTTGTCTGACAGCTGTAGTTATTTAACAAATCTAGATTTTCATTTTCATCCCCTTCCTTTCTAGTGATAAACATCATATCTCCAAATGTAGTGATTTTGAATTTATATGTTTGGAATAAGAACATGTTCCTGTAAGTGGGTTGGTATTTCAGATACATGAGGATGCTAGTGTATAGTATCAGCCCACATTTAATGTAACCACAATGTACAGAACCATTAACAACAACATGCAGTGGAAAAACATACTGCTATGTGAAGTCATAGGTGCACTACATCATTGTTCATGAATGGGTAAAACAGCTCACTGTCACTACCATTCAGCTGCTGTGTACTTGTATATTACACTACATTTAGCTGACACTTTTTTCCAAAGCAATTTAGAATAAGTGCAAACAACAATGAGTATAAACTCTCAGAACAGTAAGAATCTTGCAAGTACATTAGCTTCAAATAGGCCAAACCAATGTAAGTACTACATACAGAATTATATCTCATCAAAGTTGTCCCAGTAACAATAGTTCATGGAATTTGCATATTGTTTCTGTTCAGGTATGTTTTGACTGCGCAGCTAAGAACCCTAGCTGGGCAAGTATTACATATGGTGTATTCTTATGCATCGACTGCTCTGGCATCCACCGCTCCCTGGGAGTGCATCTCAGCTTTATCAGGTAAGCTTCAGTGTAACTCTTCAATAATCATAGCTGTCAAAAGTTGTCCTCATGATGCATGCTTCTAGGCAGTGTTAGTGAGTAGATAAGCTGTCTGCTACAAAAGCATGAATTACACTTTATTTGCTATGTGCTGTGCAGTAAATAGTTTTGTCTTTTGACTGTGAAAGACTCATAGTTTACAGACACTAAGTGACCTGTAGTGCCTGGTGTAACTGTCACACTGGGGTGCTGACTTTTCCATTTCTTCCCTTTTTGACTCAGGTCCACTGAGTTAGACTCCAACTGGAACTGGTTTCAGCTTAGATGTATGCAGGTTGGAGGCAATGCCAATGCGGTAAGTCAGACTGAGGTTGGGCATGTATTTAATGACCTCCGTTCTAGGAAGTGAAATCACCTAGCATTGTTAGGGTACATTTTTGTGGTTTATTGATATGCAATAAGTCCTTTTCTCCTTCTGTCTGAAGAATGCATTCTTCCGCCAGCATGGCTGCTCTACAAACGACACCAACGCCAAGTATAATAGTCGTGCAGCCCAGTTGTACCGGGAGAAGATTCGACAGCAAGCAAATGCTGCATTGTCCAAATATGGCACAGATGTGAGTATCAATCGATTTAGAAACAGTTTGGAATTGTGTCTTATGTTGTAGCCTAAATAATGACATATTTTAATTTCATTACATTGATGCAGTCTTCAGTAAACTCCCTGGCTTTGTTGACAGAGCTAAAGTGCAGTTTATGTTATGCATCATAACATCTTAAAGCTGCACTTTCAGCTTTGTTACATGGCAGTAAGAGACGCACTGCATCCTTCCGGGATTTCTGCCATACATTATTTTAATTCAGCCTGTTTTTAAACTTGCAGGAGTACACATGTCATCCAACAACACATGCCCCACTTTGTTGTTCCTAACTTGAGAAATAACAAGTTAGTTTAATGAACAGTCAGTACAATCTGTTTGCATACTAAGGTGCTTGTGTTTTAATGCACACAAGTATCCCCTCCCCTCTAATCCTCTCTGTGCTTGTCAAATAAAACACAAAAGCCTAAAATAATGTTAAAGAAATACATTGAGAACAAACATACAGCGCGCAGGAGAAGTTTATAATAACTGAGCGGCAGCTTTTCTAAACCAGGACTTTTCCAATCGAGCAAAAATATTTTCCGCTATTACGTGATAATTTGACTGGTCTGACCTGTGGTCCAGCTCCTGTGTCTGTTAGCTAACAGCTGCAGACAAACTGATTACGCTGTTATTTGTTTTTGCACCTCACAGGTACAACCCTCACTCTTTCAGAATAACAGAAATTAACTGCTGTCCTGTGGACTATTGACATAATCACATAAGAGTGATTATCAGTGTCTGAGCTGTGTTAGCAGATATAGTTCAGAGTTCACAAGGTGTGTACTTATCACAGCATATGATGTTCACATTTCAGGCAATATGCCAAAAAAAAAAGTAAAAATTGCAAAGCTCCTGTGTGAACATATTTAATGGAATTGTGATGAGTCTCTCAGAATAACACACTCTTCTTCTCCTTGTTGCAGCTATGGATTGACTCTTCTGTGGGAGGCACTGTGGCAGCTTCTGAGAAGAAAGAGACAGATTTCTTTGCAGAACATACACAGGTTTGTTTGTTGTTGTTTTTTGCAAAATCATTGCATGCTGCCATTTCAATAAATACGTTTGTGACAAAACAATGTCAGCCACACTGACACACTCTACATGGAAGTGGAATATTTGTATGTTTTATTATTTTAGTAATGGTGCATTTTATGAAGCCGATGTAGATATTTGGCATATTTTGACCAATCATTATATTATATAATATTAACGGATAATACAAACATACATTTTTGAAAATAAATTTTAAATTTGATAAAAATAAATTAAATATAACTAAATCTGAATCTAAGCCGGACTGGAAATTGAATTAGTATCAATAACTATAAACATTAGCATAAATACAACAACAACATTTTAAAGTTGAGACAAATATTCCTCAAATATATATATATATATATATATATATATATATATATATATATATATAAAAAAAATGATGCCTGTTTAAGTAGTGTGTGTCTGGTGTTGGCAAAGCTCTATTAACAACATACCGTTGCTATGACTCTAATGCAATATCTTGTTACTTATCACTTGATATACGACATGTTGTAATTGATATCTCTGATAAGCTAAAATGACCTTTTATAATTTAAACGTTTTGGTCTGTGCAAATGATAAAAATGGCTTGGTTTTTATTTTTTACGTTTTCAGCAGACTAATGACTGGTGCATGGCGCCGCCCTCCGAGCCAGAGCAGAATGGAGCCACTGTGACCCCACAGCTGACGGACAGGACGGCCAAAGGCCAGGATGACAACCGTTAGTAAAATAAAATAAAAACCTTATGTAAACAATCTGTTTTACACATTTTTAAGGACCACTCCGCTAATTTTACAAATAAAAGTTGATTTACCCATCAAGACGAGTACTACTCAGCCTGTGAAAGCAGTTGCATGACGTCTTTTGTGACGACCCCGGTGATATATCGCCATAGATCATAGTGGCGTCATCAGGATTATCTTGGCCAGATAACAGAAAACTGCGGTAGAAACTTGGGGTGTTGGGTTTAAAACATTAAAATAAAAATAAAATAATAATATTGGCTTCTGCAGTCAAGGCTTTGGACAAGGAAGATTCTGCTGTATATAATGGGGGTGTGATTAAAACTAAAGTATCAACTGGAGGTGACTCAATTTAGATTTTTCCACAAGCTGTGGAACAAAAGAATAAAACAAATATTTTTTCATCTGGTCCTTTTGTAGAGCCGGAGGAAGGACCCAGCATCGACGGTCTGAGCACATCACCCAAAGCCTCCATTGGTGAGTCCATTAGCCTGATTCAGCCTCTGAGTGAAGCCACAAGCATTGCCCTGCTCTTCTGTAACTTCAGCACCGTCTTCTGCAACTTCCCTTCTCACGTTTGACGCGTGCTTATTCAGAGGGTACATACTACTGGCCTCAGCCTTGTTTTACAGCGTCTCTGTATCTTTATCCCAGCGTGTGAAGTATAAACAAACTTTTTATTGTACAGGGTGCTCAGAAAGAGATTCTTTCTAATTTTCAATGAATCTGCTGATTATTTCCCCCAATTAATAATCAATTAAACTGCAATTAAATATCATATTTCATAAATAGTAAGATGCAATACTATGTGCTTCATACAAGATAAATAGAATAATGAATAAGAAGACAGGTGCAAGAAAAGGGAACATTAAAAACAGCAGAAAAATCAAAAAGACTGATTAATCGATTATCAAAGTAGTTGCTAATATCTGATAAT
The DNA here is from genome assembly GCF_900634415.1 of Cottoperca gobio. Taxonomy (NCBI): domain Eukaryota; kingdom Metazoa; phylum Chordata; class Actinopteri; order Perciformes; family Bovichtidae; genus Cottoperca; species Cottoperca gobio. Next base: position 6,739,152 of record NC_041357.1, read on the forward strand.
AGATTAATTGACACAATCTTTGACATGTCATCAACAGTATCGATGACACTAATCCAACAGCAGTGTATTTATTAGTCTAATTTGGGCTCGGATCTTGTTTATAAAGAGCATTCTTATGTTAAATTGGCTTCTTCTGTGTTTTGGATCATGGTTATGGTGACTGGTTTGTCCTGTCGTGTAGAGGACTCCATGCGTTTGTCATCACAGGAAGAATGGATACCCAAAGGTGATTAGCTGTGTTTGCGCTGGCTGGATTATGGCTAGGTGCATGGTTGTGTTGCTTGATTGACATCTCATCTGCCGCCTCCCATTCTTCCCTCTCTGCTGATCGCTTATGAAAGTCTGTAATAAAGATTGTTATTTCTGGTGAGCACCTGCTGTTAAACAAGTTCTCTGTAGTCAGTCAGAAGAAATTAACCAAGGCTACTGCATGGTGTAAAAAGAGAAAAAGAGAGTTCAGAGGACTCCAAAAATAGTATTTGTCACAATAGTCTGGTGTCTCTGAATGAATAGTTTCCTAAAGCGCCACTTCACTCAATGTTCTCATAATGATAGCAAACTGTCATCAGTGCGATGAGTGTGATGAGAGCTTGACAGTTTTTGTTTTGCTGGTGATATTGTGGAACCCAGCTGAGAAGGCCAGTTTTAAATGCTGTGGTGCACTATCGTACATGTCCTTAACTGAGAGTAAGCAGTTTGGGAATTAACAATAAAAGCCAACCAAAGCCATGTTTCTTCTCAGTACAGTGTATCTGTAATAATAGCTTGTTTTTCTGAGCTGGTGGGTTTATCTCGCTTTGATTTGAGGTCTGTAATGTTAAAGTCATTCTTAATGTATCTACTTGGCTAAATGAAGGCTTAAAAATAAAACTACGTAGCATTTTTTTTACATGTTGTAAATTGTGTTACAGATTTAAAGACTTCCATTATTGGAAAAAAGAAGCCCATGGCTGCAAAAAAAGGGGTGAGTCATATTGTCAACACACCACAAACCTTGCGTTTTAGGAGCTGCCAGCTGTCTCCCCAATGCTTGAGGAACCTTTAATATGTAACGTCGACTCTAACCTGGAACTAATCTGTGTACCACATTTCCCACTGATGCAGCTCGGTGCAAAGAAAGGTCTCGGTGCCCAGAAGGTGAGCAGTAAGAGTTTCTCGGATGTGGAGAAGCAGGCGCAAGTGGCCGAGAAGATGAGAGAGGAGCAGGTTGTTGAGGCGAAGAAACAAGCCGAGGAGTCCATGTAAGAGATGTTATTTTATCCCTCTTATTTTGACTTGTACAGGTCTCCATGAATTCCATTTTCAAAGTAAGACAAAACACTGTTGATAAACCTTTGTCCACACGTGCTCTGACATAACGGCTTTTGCAGTGTGGCCTCAATGCGTTTGGCTTACAAAGAGCTGGAGATCGACAGGAAGATGGAGGAAAAGAAGATTCAGAACCTGGAAGGCAAGAAGAGAGAGCAGGCTGAGAGACTGGGCATGGGCTTCGGCAACAGGAGGTAACGTCAAAGATCAGTCTGGGGATTGTCTGCCTGAGGTTTCTCTGAGCAACTTTCATCCTTGGGAGCAGAAACACTTGATTGAATGTGTGTAATCATCAACGTAGAGCAAGTTTCTGGTAGTTAGTGACTTTAATCAAAGGTAATACTGCATAATAAAAGTAATTAGTTACTAGGTAAAAGTAACTTTTGCGTTACTTTTGAATATCAGCTTCAAATCTCTTATTAATGCACACATAGCTATATTAGTTACCGCCAGAAGTAGAGGAATTACAGTAGCACACTATACTTCAATGTGTGTGTATGTGTCCTGTTTGTGTGTATGTGTCCTGTTTCAATGTATGTGTCCCGTTTTCAATGTGTGTGTGCGTGTGTCCTGTTTCAGTGCCGTGTCTCACTCGGTGATGTCAGAGATGCAGGTGATCGAGCAGGAGACTCCTGTGGGAGCCAAGTCCTCCTCTCGCTCCAAACTGGACATGTTTGATGAGCCGGGTTTCACTTCTGGACCCCCAAAGTACGCATGACACCTCAAAGCTTTGGTTTAAATCTGTCAACTCACAGACCAGATCATGTTAATAATCCATTGTGTTTGATGTTTCAGATATAAGGACAACCCGTTTACAGTGGGAGACAGTTTTGGATCCCGGTGGGATACCGAGGGAGGAACTGCCTCCTTTACCACCTCCTGGGCTCTGGAGAAAGAGGACCCCAAAGAGGAGGTCACCATCTCTAGTATTCAGCCAATTGGAGAGAGGTATCTACACGGATGTTCACACACACACACACACGCTCACTGTTAAAATATAAAGAAATAAAACCATTGTGTCCACTGGACGGGCTGCAGCTCTGATGTCTGTGCTTGTGTTTAACCCAGACTTCCCAGCAGAAGGAAAGCCGACGTGTCCGCTCCAGTGTCAGAGTCGAGTGAGGCCCGACAGAAATTTGCAAATGCAAAAGCGATCTCTTCGGACATGTTCTTTGGCCGGGAAAGCAGTGCAGAGGTAAGAAACCTCAACTTCATTTCAGTTTTGAATAACTAAACTAGTAGCAATTCAAGCATACATTAAAATTCTTGGCAACTATGTTTTCAAAGCAATAACTCCTGGAGAGAGTGTGCAAACTGTTTTCTTTTAAAACTGTGTACTGTAATTACCCAGGTGTTGACTTTAGTTTCTTCTTCTCAGTATGATGCAAAGAGCAGACTGGAGACCATGTCTGGAAGCACCTCCATCAGTTCAGCTGACCTCTTTGGGGAGGGCAATGACCATAAAGGTAAGACCTGTTTGTTTGTGTATTTTCTGGCATTATCCTTAATATGTTTTAGTGTCAGAAAAGACCACAGCAGTTAATGTGAGAGTCCATGTCTGTGGTACTCGGGACTATTTTCAGCGGTGGATTAATCCACATTTGGTGCTCTAGTGACTATTTCTGGCAGCAGGAAGGAACATGTCACCCAGTGCAGGATTGTGGCTCACTGATGAGTTTTTAATAGTTTTTGAACAACAATGGAGCTCTATTGCACAGAAGAAGAAGATCTAACACACACATGATGCTTGTTAAAAGATACATTCACTGCTATCTTTGCTGTTTCCTCCGTGATTTCCTTCATACATACTGTGTTCTATATCAAACTGTATTTCTTGTATGTTTTAAAATGTTCCCCTCACACAACATGCTCAAATGGAAAACAAACCTTTGTGTTGCATTCATTTAAATGTGTGTGACACTAAATACTTTGTCTCGTCCTCTCAGGGAGGGCACCAGGCTACGACAGTGTGCTCCCCTCCGGCCCGGACATCGCACAATTCAAACAGGGAGTGAAGACCGTAGCGGGCAAGATGGCCGTTTTGGCCAACGGTGTCATGAATACAATCCAGGTGAGACGTCAACAGAGTCTGCGTCACCTTTAAAGGAATACTTCACACACGAAATGATCATTTGTTTATCAATTAAGAAACTTTATTTCTCAAATGCCTCCACGATAAAGTCTCATTTATCCAGTTGTATGCTCACTAATCCCCAAACATGCATTTTCACTAGAACCTTAATATTTAAAACACTTCTGCATAAACGGTACGTCTGTTTATGTGGGAGTGTTTTAAATAGTGAGGTGTTTGGGAAGTAGTGAGCATGCGTGTGGATAAATGAGACTGTTTTGATATAGTTTTGTTGTTAAACTCGGCCCCCATTCACTTCAAATCTTTTCTCTATTTTTTTTATTCTACATTCCCCGGGGAAGGCATTAGAGGAAAAACATCAACATCTGGCTATCTTCATTAGCTTCTACACTTTTTTATTTTACTTTACTTTTTACACAGTTTGCACCTTTTTGTTTTCCTGATTTTCTGACAAACATTTCCTCAGGATCGCTACGGCTCCTACTGATCAGCCCTGAGGGTTCCACACCGACCTGTGGGAAGATGTGTTAACTGACGCCTGTGAAGAGTCAACCAGCCTGACGGAGATGTGCATTTGGGCGGAGTAGATGGGACGAGAGAGAGACGGGAAGCAGAAAGGATTGCATGGGAAAATAAATCGTCCTTCTCTCCCGTCCTCTTCTAGAGACAATTTTGCAGAAGTGAGACCATATTTTCTTCTCTAATTCTCATTAGCAGACTCTTGAGTTTTATTTTCATAAAGGAAACCATCGAAGGGTGTAGTTTTTTCTAAACCAAGAGTTACGTTGTAATTTATGTCGAGAATATTTTGGTCTTAGTTTTCGAAATGACTTAATTCTACTATATTTTATTCCTTATACAGAAATCAAAGTGTTGTTTTTGATTCATATTATCAAATACTTCAGTCTTTTTATTTTATTGTGATATAAAAAAAAAAAGGTGCAGTATATATTTTCAACCGTCGACATTCATTTGAACAGAATTCCACAATGTTTCCATTCAGTGTTGGAGTCACTGGTCACGTACAGTAGTTTGTCCACAGGTTGTTGGGTTTTCATACACAAAGCACTGACTGCAACTGTCTTGACGACGTCAGATGATTTGTGAGCTTGGAATTATGCATTTCTGTCTGGATGAAAGTATCTATTGTGGAGCATCAGATATTTGATGTCCTAGCTGCTATGGTTATTTATTATCTATCTTTAAGACTTAGACCCGGTCGTCCATGACCATACCTCCTTTTCAACACACACAAGACAGTGCAGGGTAATTGGGAACTTTTAAATTATAGGGGGATTAAACCCAAACAGTCAAAGTGTGTACAGACGTCAGATGGAACGTGAAGTCCCAGCTCATAGAACTGACTATGAATCTTATTTTTTACTACCTTGGAAAGAGTGTCACTTCGATGTCTTGCTGGTTGAATCTGAAGTCTGCCTCGATGCACCTCAACTCTGAAATGTTTTGACGTTGCTGCCTTTTCCCTCTCGCAGCAGGTTAATCTTTTATTTTGGAAGGCTGACGTCTTACATTTATCTGTTCAGTTTTAGACATTTGACCAATGAAAAATATTCCTGACATTCAAGACAAAACGATTCGTCTTTGGAGGAATCCTTTCAATGTTTCTCTTAACACTGTATAGCTCAACATGTTCATGCAATTAATCTCAAACCCACAAGGTGAAGATCCCCTTTATGTTCCTGGCAGACTTGACATTCAACAAGTTATTAGAAGAAATGTTTAGGTAGAGGAGACCTGGTTTGTAATGTCATATTTTCCCCGAGTGTGGTCATGGCTGTGTATGTTCCACCCGTGATAAAACTCTCCAAAAAGTAACAAACGTGAACTGAAAGGATGAAACATTCAACTATTTATTTGTAGACTACAAAAAGAAACTTATTCAGAATGTTAATAAAGATTTAAAACCTCTGACTTGTTATCGACTCCAGCTCAAACACGCTCACACACGAGCACACGCACACCCTCAGTGTTCATGATGTTTAATCTGTTAGCTCTCACCTGCACGGAAACTCCCAAGAACTAGAGCTTCAACGCCTGCTGGTGGAAATGAGTTGTTGGATGTGTTTTTCTGCCATTGCTCACAAATATTATGCCACGTATCCATAAAGTCTTCACAGTACAGACAATGGCATGAAAGCAACTCGAAGGAATGAAGTTCTCCGACATCTGACTCACAAAGCAAATATTGTTTTTATAGCAATATATAAGTGCTCTGTAGTGTCAGAAACAAGGTACTAAAACCTTGAGGAAGAAAAACATGTTGCTTTATTTCTGAAATAGCCTCCTTAATCAAGGAAGGTTGTTACTACGAAGGTCCTGGCAGTCAGTCGGAAGTGGTAATTATTCCCACATCTTTTTATCTGATTTTTGGGTAAATCATAGCGTCTGTCCCTGGGCCTGACTGTTCTTTTCTCATCGTTGACTTGCAAACATCAAAGATCCGAACACATCCAGCTAGTTTTATCCCCAGTTGTAGAAGTAGATCTTCTGCCAGGTGGGGAGGTAATCCATCAGAGGGCCTGAACAGACAAACAGGATCAAAACGAGCACTAAGGTGTGTGTTATCCAAACTGAAATGTACCTTAACTTTGCTGAACAGTAGCCATTGTGGCGATAGAGAGATGAAGTGAAACTGGAAATTCAAGGTTCAGTTACAAAGGTGAAAGAACCTCACAGACATTTGTAATAACACTCATTACAAAGAAAAAGAAACTAAATTATGCTGATGCTAGTGTGGCCACTAACACAAATGTGCATAGAAGCTGTAGTTTCTCTTGAGCTGAACAAAATGGCTCAGGGAATGTTGAGCCACATCTTTGGTCCAGACTGAAACATCTCATTAACTATGTGATGATACCTGGCGCAGACACTGGTGATCCCCGACTCTTCATCTAGCGCCACCGTGAGGTTGACATTTCAGTTTTTTAGTGAAATATCTCGACGAGATATACTTTGAGGAGGTATAAAACACTCCTATGTAGAGGCCAGCATCATGGAGCAGACTTGACAACAGTACTTACGTGCAACAAGGCCTATTCCTGGAACATGATCAGCCAGGAGTCTGAGCAGGAACAGAATCTTTTCCCTGCAGATCAACAAACACAGTCACGATTGTTAAAACACTTTAAATGCCAACAATGTACCAATAATTATGCTATTGTTGCAGACTGGTGTATTTCATATAGGACAGAAACAAATATATAATAATCAATTCATTATTCATCATAGTATTTCTTTTCAGGCAGATTTGGTTCCAGCTTCTGAAATGTGAGGATTCTCTGCTTTTAACATTAGTGTAAATTGAAGATGTCACCTCGGGCTGTGGGAAATGGTGATTACTGGCTTTTTTCCACAATTGTCGAATATGTTATAGACTAAGCTATGAATCGATTAATTGAAAATATAAATGATCTGATCGTTAATAAAACTAATGATCCTGATTGTATAGATTCTATCCTCTTGATTTCTCACCAGATATACTTACTCTGAGAATTTGTCATAGAAGGGAGAGCGGAGAAGGTAGTAGAGCAGAAGAAAGGTTCTCCTCCTCATCTCGGCCCTCTCCCATCGACTCTGACAGTTTCTATCACTGAGCACAGCAAAGCTAAAGGAAGAAGGAGCAAAAATAACTGGTCATACTGTGATCTCGCAGAGGATAATGAGATCCTGAAGTGTTATCTTTGCTTTGTTTTCATAACTCAGCGTTCACTTGCCAAGTCTGACAAACATCTCAAAGCAAACTGACTGACAGCAAAGAGCGGAGGCTTTAGTTCTGACTCAGCAACATTCTCCGTGTGCTCTTTGATGTTTTCGATTCAATTATTTAGAAATGTCTTGCTGTCGACAGAGTGTCCCAACACATGTCCTTAAACTCAACTGATACAAAATAAATGACTACCGGTACTTTAAAATAATTTGACTTTTTCCCCAAATCATGTTTATGAACATTTGCAATTATTTATTTATATCGTTTCCCCCTTAACACTCATTTATTTATTAATAGAACTGATTAAGTTTTTATTTAATTCATCTAAAATTCCCTCCAAAACATGGAGGATTAGGTTACATTATGTTAGAACTATTCAGCATCCCCTCTGAATTTGGATAAATCAAAAAATCATCTAATCTGAAGATTTTCCAAATATAAAAGAAAATATCTTCAAGAGCAGCCACAGTTCTGTCCTGGCTCAGTTTCAATAATGCTAACAAATAATAATGCATTTATGACATCAAATAAAGTAAGTAATATATATTTATTTTTAAATAAACATAATTAGTGTTCTATATGTTCTGTTAACTAGATAAAGAGTTTAAAATGTAATAATTAGATGAATTAGAATAAACATTGATCTGGCATACCTGGAAAGTTCGAGGACTCCAGAGACGAGCCACGGCTTCCAGGACTGTTTTCCACAGAGTGCGAGGCAGAGTACTGCAGCCAGGGAGGTTTGCTTTAAGGGAAAAACGTTAAACGAAAGGTGTCCAGTACAAACACAAGGAATATTATAAGTAATAAGTTGTATTTACAAGAAGGGTTTGCAGACATTTTATGTTGTTACTTTTAGTGTTAGGCTCTTAAGATTTTAAATATGTTTGTGTAAGTGGTTGTATGACATTCGAGGGTCACAAAGACATGCTTTCATTTGTTTTAAGCTTCAGGTAACACATACTGTAGCTACAGCCTGCAATACACAGCGCACTTCAGCAAATACTGTGGTGCTACAGAAGTGAGTCACAGAAATTCATTTATAGAAACAATAAACTTCTTTTATAATGCACCATTCAATAAAAGGACAATAAACGTAAAATAGATCAATTAAAAAAGACTACTGGTATATAAGTTCATTCGTAGGTAAAAAAACAATCTTAAAAAGATGGGTCTTAGGATTTTATGTCTACAGGTGTAGAGTCCGGTAACATTTCATGTAACTATTAATAAATTAGAGGCTTTCTGTTCTGGTTCATCGGATAGAAAAAGTTCCAATAGATTTTAAGAACGTATTCAGATATAATATAATAGACTGCTTTATAGACTTTGAAAGAAAAATGCAGCACACCTGTTCGTAACAGATGGTATAAAAAAGAAAAGGAATAACTATTCTTCAGGTATAAAAAGAAGGCTGTAAGTCTCCTTGTTGGGTTGTCTGTCGGCTTATTTGATTGCTTGCAAGATACTGATGTTAACTGGACTGGAGGGACATTGAGGGAAGGATACAGTGCACAAGTGGCCGTCCGATGTACACAGACTCAGCGAGGGTCTCCTGAAGCCTCAGCGGTGTTGGTTTGCTGTGGAGCGTCTCCCTGTTTAAGCTGTTCCTCCTCTTATTCTGACTAGGTGCCCCCCACAGCCGCGCCTGCAGGGAGGGAGCTGGCACAGCACAGAGACGAGAGGAGGGGAAGAGGGGGACGAGTTTACCACGCCGACAGTGAAAGTGGTCGCTCTTTCCCAAACGCAAAAGTTCCTGACTAACTGCAACATGAATGAATCAGCAAACAGCTGCTAACAGGCCTTTTTGACAGCAGACAGGTGTTACTGATAACACTAACGAGGACTGTTCTATTCAAGTCATCATCAATTCTATTATTTACACCTGGCTCCTGCTGTGACGTGTCTGAAAGGTAGACGAATAAAAGACGTACAGTTTCTAATTAAAACTTCAAACCTGCAATAAACTTACGGACATACAGTTAGTTGGTGTTCGTAAACAGCTGCCTATTTACACATCCAGCAGAAATGGAACATAAGAATTGAATAAAAGCCACTTGATGGATGTAAGTCCGATATTCTCCTGAGGGTATTCTCTTTCTCTTCTATATGTTCCTCTCTGTTCACCAGCTAGACTCTCACTGTGTCTGTCTGCTGTTTGCTGCTGGGCTGGTAGTGGACAGTGTTTCTTTTGAACAGGAAAACCAAAACAATGAGAAAATATAAATGAGAGCTGCTTTAAGTCAAAAGTTAAATGTTTCATCCAAAAAAAAAAAAAAAGATTAGTTCAACACTAAAAACTGACATTAATCTGCTGATTTCATCTAAGTGACATTATTAGAAACATGAACAAATGACCCGAATGACAACTGCCGTCAGATTTAGATTCACATATTGCTAAACTCTGGGGCCTTTAATCCAAAGAGCAAAGGTTTACATGGGACAGAAGCTTGACTGCTCTCTGTTGGGTAAAATTCCAGTCATGTTTTTCTGGCCAAACCCTAAACCGTGACATCACATTTGTCCTTTAACAGAGGAGGAAAAGACGCCATCTATAACGTTTAACATTTCTAAAAGTTACGAGAGCAGCTAAGCAGCAGGTTTCTGCACGAGGTGTGAATGCGACCTTTAAAAGTGTTAAAGCTGAAGTTTGGTGGTTAATAAATTACCTTCCGGGGAAAAGGAAGTAATTTGTTGTTTATTGACAGAATCAAGTGAGAACGAAACTTAAGTATTGAGGTTATAGCAGAATTCAAAGCAGCATACGTGCAACCTGTCTGTCAGATAGCATCCGGCTTTGTCTGTGTTTAAACAGCCTTTTGTTTAGATAGAAATGTGATATTTCCTGTTTCAGATCAAGTTCAAAGACTTGACACCACCACTCAGTCACACAAATGCTTAATACGCTCAAAAGGCTGTAGTTTTCAGGTCTTGTGAAACTTCAAAAGGATTTGATATTCAAATCTAAACTGTAACTTACCGCTGCCTAGTGGCCTGATGACCCGGCCTGACCTGTGGCCCACAAAGCAGGTGTCTTCCTGCTGCTCCCTGTTACCGTCATCTGTGGAGAAGAGGAAGGAAACACAGTTTCAATCTCAATCACTTCTTACACACACACACAATCACTGTTTCAATGCACAACACAGGAACTGAGAAATACCATATGCTTGTGCAATTAACAGCAGCATTGTTTGACAGGTTTTCTTTTTTGGCCTCTTTGGGACAGTGGAACAAGCTGTTGACATGTAACCTTGGGAACTAGAGGGTCGGCAGTTCAAGTATGGAGTTTGGATTGGTGCTTTGAGAGGTCCCGGTTCACTTCCTGAGCACTGGTAAAGTGCCCTTGAGCAAAGCACCGGACCCCCACACTTCTCCCTGGGCGCTGATAATATAGTAGCTGCCCACCGCTCCTAATACTACGATGGGTTAAATGCAGAGTCTACATTTCCCTGTGTGCTGGGTGCACGTGTGTGACCATTAAAAGAGGATTCCTTATAGAATTATTATACATGTACAGTACTTACACATCCACGGAACAACATTTAAATGAAAAACATTTATTCTCCTTTAGCTGTTTATGAGGGAAATATGCGTCTCTTGAAGAGTCACTACAAGAGACTCTTCACATTAAACGTAGTCATTTGATCCTGTTAATGTAAAAATATTGATTAATTCTCAAATGTGTTGTTACCTGAGTCAACGGTTACATTTTTACATGTAACATTAACTTTAGATGTAGTCAGAAGCGACAACTGGGTTGAACTGTTTTGGTCTTAAGTCATGTCGCGCCCAACAGACTGCGTGTATAAATAAATGAGTGTGTGTGTACAGCCATGCTAGCAGCTCTGCGGGTGCATAGTAAAGGCTAACGTCATGCTTAGTAATGACAATAATAACGTGCTGATGTGTGAATTGGGGACACAATCCACATGTAACTTCCTCTACTTTTCTTTTAAACAAAAAAAAGAAAGAGCTAATCCTAGACGTTTTATAACTATTAAGAAAGAGAGAGTAACTGACCTTCACCGACACATTCTTCACCTCTGTCGAGGGGAGTTATGGGAGGTGACGTCTGGATGCCGGATTTGTACCACAGAAGAAGTATGAGGCGAAATATTGCCCTGGAGATCAATATGAGAAGGAAATTTGGTCAGACAGAAGAGTAGTCAAAGAACGCCATAGTGCTAAATGAAGCAGGAGGTTTATTTATTTATTTAAATAAATGATTCATAACACTTTGAAGGTTCAATGTGTAACATGTGCCAGAATTTAAACTTAAAACATTAAAACAATGAACTAATATCAACAGGATGTGAAGATGTAACAGTGTTGATGTTATGTCAAACACATCTCTGTGTTGTGTTGCAGAGAGATCTACTGAAACACCCAAGTGAAGAAATACACTGAAAATATATCCACACTAGAAGAGAGCGATGTAAAACTGTAGAATGTAACACACAATATAAAAATACACTATCATACTCTAAAACTTATCAAATAAATATGACAGACTAATATATTACATATATATATTTACACACTTTAAACTGGTGCTCTTTTCTGTATTAAAGATGTATTAATGCGTATACACTACGTGGCTAAAGGTATGTGGAAACATGTGATAGTTAAACATTACTAAAACATGAGCACAATCTGTTGCTCCCACAGCCTCCACTTTGTTTCTGGTTTCAGGCTCTCCACCACGTTTTAAAGCCTGTCTGCAGGATTTTCTCCCATTCAGACACTAGAGCATTAGTGAGGTCCCACAGTGACGTTGGGTTATAAGGTCTGGATAACAGTCATTAGTTCAGTTCATTCAAAAGGTTTTGAAAGGGGTTGAGCTCAGAGCTCTGTCCAGACCAGTCAAGCTCTTCCCCACCAAACTGGGAAAACCATTTATTTAAGGAGCCGCTTTGTACACAGGGGCATTGTCATCTTGAGACAGCAAAGGACCAAAAGTTGGAAGCACACTATTGTCTAAAATATAAAACGGGAGTGTACTTTAGTCTCCCCCCTCTGGCACCGAGTGTAATTACCATGTGGGAGAAACCACAGTGACAGAGTAGCAGCTCTGAGTAGAGTTGTGCGTTTTTTTCCTTTTCATTTAAAAATAAATCCTACTTCAAGACGAGGAAAGCATACTTAAAAATATGAATGAGTCCGATCACCAGCCAGCGGCCGACATCCCCCCACAGCTTGAAGGCCCCCATCTCCAGGAAAACCTCCACGTGCTCCAACACAGACAGCCAGGTGAGGAGTCTCTGCTGAGAGAGAGACTGAACACACAGCAGGAACACGAGTCAGCGCAGTCTGAAAACTGTATGTTTTTCTTTCTTGAGATACATTTTTTATTTGGATTGAATGAGTGACACCTACAAACTCAGACATTAATCAAAAGCACATCATAAATAAAGAGAAAACTAAAAATGAGAACACAACAAATACTCCCTCCAATCACCTACCTACCTACCTACCCCCCCAGGAAATCACAACTGGTGAAAATCTTAACTCTTTTGTCTACAACTCAACATTTGTGTCGTAAACTCTCACCCTTGTTTTTCTTCCTATATATTCGAGACTGAGACTGGCATGTATTAATGCACTGGTCTGTATGAACATTATCAGTGGTTGTGTCTCCTCAAAGGCATTGATGCAGGAAGCATTTATTCTTCTGTGAATGCAATCTGAGATTATTGGAAATCCATACAGCAGTGCTCACCACAGGGATGGCACATCTCAGCCCTTTGCGCAGAATACTGTCATTGAACAACACCAGCAGATTGGAGGCAGAGTACACTGAAAGAGACACAAAGCCATGAAGAGAGAGTTAATGAGGCAATATGTGCTATTCATTGTATTTTGGGATTGCGTGCGCAGCGCGGGGAGATTGCGTGCGCGGCGCGGTTTCTATTAAGTTCTCCCCTCTCCTTTCTTCCTCTCTGTGTGTGTGTGTGTATATATATATATATATATATCTATATCTATAGATATAGAGGTGATTCTTCAACTATCGTCATTTTTGTGTCCCTGGCAGAAATAAGAAAAAAACTAAAACACATTTCCTATTTTTTATTTTTGTGACACTCACTTAACACCAAAAGGAACATACAAACATTAAATCATAGACCAGTCATTATTTTTATTACATAAAAAGCGACCTTTTTAGTGTTGTTCTTGCTGTATATCACTTGTCCCTGGGCCTGATGTTGGATATTCAAACCTGCTTTGAATTTAATATTGACCTAATATTAATTGTATGTGAAAATGATACATAAATGGCCATTTTAATTAAATGTATCATGTGTTGTAAGATATATTAGTATTTCATGTCTTTTTTTTTATAAAAAGAACACCTGTCCCTTGGGGTCCCTGTCATTTCCATCACACCATGCAAAATGTGAATTTGGTGAGTTTCTTTAAACTCGGTGATCACAGCCATAGTCATGTGACAGGAGAGCACATGGCTGCAGCACAAAGACAGATCCATGAAGGGAAGTGATACTAAGATCAAATCAAGGTCAATATTTGGTCAATCAAAAATATGTTTATTGGCTGTCATTTCCAACTAGTTCATATATCTTTTAAATTTAGAAATAATAAGAAAATCAACATTTGGTATTGTCTGTTTTGTGTTTATTTAATGCTAGCTCTAAAGAAGACGTTATCATGCTAACATATCATGAGATCTTTTTAAAAATGTTCAAAACGTAATTTCCACAACAGTCATTTCCATCACTTTTATTATTGTGATGGAAAAGACAATTTGAGTGTTATGGCTTATATCAGTGAAAAATAATGTATATTAAATTAAACAATTAAAAAAAACACTTAATTGTTTCATACTGTATGGTAACACAGTAAAAAAAAAATGCCAATGCTGGTGTTGACACCGTCTCTTGTTCTTTAAGATGGCACGCAAGACCACATCAGAGAGATCAAAAGCTTACAGAGAAAGGATTAAATCAGACCAGGTTAAATACCAGGAGTCCCTCAGAAAGACAGAGAAAGATACCTGGAAAAAAAGGAACGAGGTGTTGTTAAATCTGTGTCAGAATTATCCAAGAGAGCGCAAAGAAAAACTAGGAGACAATGGCGAACATGTCAACAAAACAGACGCAGGAAGTTGAAAAGAGTAGCTGTAGTAGAGAGATTTATGGCTGGAACAACCCCACCACAGTCACCAGAAGACATTCTTGTTGACCCAGAACATGCATCTTCATGCAACAAATGCAAAGCTGGAAGATGCCTTAAAGAAGGTTGAGAAGTACAAGAAAAGATGTCACCGACTTAAGAAGGAAATGGTGATGGTCGAGTCACCGAAGCTCAAAACCAAACAACAGATGAGACAAGGAACAAAAGATTTAAGAACAACTCTGCTGTTTCACAACACAATTATTTCCCAAATAAAAAAGAATTATCCAAATAGGCACGCTGCTAAAGATCGGCAATTGATCTCCAAAGTTGTGGCTGGTAGGCTTTTGAAAAAATACCACATAGTCAGCTTCGCTAAAAAGCAGTTTGGGTTCTCACCTAAGCTGTGGAGGGAAAACGTGACGAGGGCCACCAAACTTCGATACATCCGTAAGATGCAATCCAACAAAATCAGCAAAGAAGTGGAAGAAAAAATAACAACATTTATTGAGCGTGATGACAACAGTAGGACAACAACAGGAAAGAAGGAGACAATTACGAAGAATAAGAAAACAATGCAAAAGCACTTTCTGGTTGAAACAATGGGAGCGCTGCACAAGAAGTTTCTGGTGGAGAATCCTTACGTAACAAAAAGCGACCATTCAGGATTGTAAAACCAACAATCAGGGACAGAGACACATGCCTCTGTAAAATACATGCACATCTCCAGTTTATGGCAAACTCAATGACCTTACTGAGTCTTTGGCATGCACACACGCAAAAAAAGAGTGCATGTACAGGGAGTGCCCTGACTGTAATGATAATGAACTGCAAACTTCTGCTTTTGATATAAGAGCGCTAACCTGGTGGTTTGAATGGAGACGCAAGGTTGAGGAGAGGGAGAAGAAGACACAGTGCTCCCTTACCTCAAAGAGCTGAACCCAACAGCCACAATGCTGCATGTAATCAGTGATGGGCCTACCACACAATACAGATCCAAGAAAAACTTCTTCTTCTTGAGCAAAATCCCCTTTCAAATGGGATTTCAGAGGATCACATGGAACTTTCTGGAGGCAGGACATGGAAAAGGCCCGGCTGATGGAATCGGTGCAGCAGTTAAACGGAAGGCTGACTCACTAGTAACGCACTGATCTTCCAAATGGAAAAGTGCTGTATGAACCGCTTTCAAAACAGCCATCTACTATGAAGCTGATGTCACTGAGAAGGAGATTGAGGAAATGGACAGTTTCAAGCTGTATAAATCTATGGTTTCATTATTAGTCCTAAAGTTAGAATCTCAAAGATGTTTTTGTTAAAAAACAAGTGCAAATCCAAAGAAAAAGAAACAAATTTAACGTTCAGATGGAGACCACAGGTTAAAACTGTCAGTGTTAGAGTGAGGTCCAAAAATATATCTGCAATTACTATTCACTGACAAGGAACCACCAAAGAGAATGAAGGGACTTGTACTTAAACAGTTTTTGTTTTACGCTAAATAGTAAGGGCAACATTTGCAACTTGCTTGTAGGTTTCAGCACTTTTCAGCAATTTTCTACCAAAAGATTTTATGTTTGGAAAATTGTGCAGTTATAAGTACTATTAGTTAAGATTTTTCGAAAACTCATGATTGTGCCATGTAAGAAATTGATTGAAGACTTAAGCAAAGCAGTTCGAAGATGTTTTTCATATAAAGAATGGAAAAAAAGGTTATTTTTAAAATCCTGAAAATAAATACAATTATACTTTAGGCCATCTCTGTGTGTGATATTTCATTGAACAATTTGAAAACACAAGGTATATTAAATCTTTTTTCTTTTAAAACAATTTTTTGTGGTGTGATGGAAATTATGATTTCCTCTGTCTGTTTTAATACAATCACAAAAATTGTATTGTAATGTATATGTATATATATATATATATATATATATATATATATATATATATATATATATATATATACTGTTAACCTCTTACCATTTTGTACTGCAACTGCTACACAGCAATTTGCCATGGGATAAGTAAAGCTGAATCTTATCTTATCTTATCTTACAAGCTAACTGGCCTTGAAACAGCAGTTGTACTGACCCTTGACTTTTACTTACCTAGTTCAGATATTTCATGGGAATCTGCAAATCGCCCTGAAAAATAAGATTTAGAATCAGCTTTATTGGACAGGGTTTTTGCATTGCTCTCAATGTGCTTAAACAGAACTAGACTTAACAGCTAAGAACAAGGACAACAACAACAAAAATAAAATGTCTGTAGGGCAAACTTCATGACATGTTGTCATTCGTTATGTGTTGAAAACATTAAAACCAGTCATTCTGTGCAGCGTAAGCAGCTAGTGTCATGTTTTTAAAGTTACAATGAAGCTAATCTCTGTTCTGGAACAAAGTGCAGTCGAGTAAACAGAAATACGAAGTGAAGTTGAGCTTACTCACAGTGTAACATGTATCATTATGTATAATCAGAAAAAGCCTGCTGTCTGTCACTGACCTGCGATCAGGTAGGAGAGTGTCCGCACCGTGCTCTCCAGGTGTGCTGCAGCGGCTGGGTTTCTCTTCACGTACTCAGTGTACCGCTCATAAACACGAGTCAGTTTATCGACGTACTCTTTAATGGGAGACATTTCAGCGTTTACTTACTGACCACTGATAAATACACTCTTCATTTAGCCACCGTGTTCACAATATAGCAGCTAGATGGAGGAGTTAGTTAGTTTGCACAACATCCGACTTCTTCAAAACAAAACAAACTTCCGCTTGGATGAACCGTCAGTCATTAATGTCCCCCCGCTCACAGGTTCGAACACATTGGTTCCTGTTCCTACAGTTAGCATTTAATTCACGGGTTCTTCTTCCGGACACGTTATTGTTGCATCAGCATCCAACCATCCAGCACTGTGGCTATGTCGACCTCAGGAGAGCCAGGTACAGTAAATCATGTTTTAGTTTTTCACCTTATAGACACGTTAGTTGAAAATATGTGAGAAGGTTATGACAGCACACATGTATGTGTTTTGACGCGCTGTCACAGCCAATAAGCTAATATTAGCTTGTTTAGCTATCTAAAACTGTGGTGCACACCTTAGCTTAATGTAATTGTTCAGTGACAAGCCGAACACCCAATAAAAAACATGGGTATTTAAACTCCTAGATAATGCAGCCGAATGTATCGGCAAAAACACGCAGGTCAACAAATAAGCTTTTCTCAATTTAAAGGACACACTCTTCAATTTGGCAAACATATTCCATTCAGCAGTATTATGAGTATTATCCAAGTGTTGTTCAAAATGTTGAATAGTGTTTGGTTTGGCCTGTTCTGTATAAGAAAACTGTGGCGTTTTAATGGGCTTTGGACTGATGGAAATGAGTTATAGCTCAGCATGTAATAGTAGTCCAAGTTCATGTCTCTCATGTAATATTATGAGCATAGAATGACACAGGGTTATTACCACAATATGGCCTAAAATAAAGACAATTTATTCCGTTCACAAGCTCAGCATCTTTAATAACGGTTGTTTTCCTAGTATGCGTCCTAGGTTTTCTCAGTTGCATCAGCTAGTTTGATCTGTTATGTTTCTGTTTCTGTTTGACAATTTCACTTTATTTCTCTCACGTCTATATACATTGTATTCAAGGTTTAAGTACCAAAGGTTCTGAATCCCTACCATTAATATTATTCTAATTTTTATAATAATAATAATACAAATAATAATATTGATAAATATAGTTTTTTGTTGCAAAATCCATAATCTGTACTGTAATAAAAGTAGCACGAATTCATATTTTATTCAGTCATGAGTGCAATATTACATCATTTAAAAATCTACTCTTCTCTCAAGTAATAACCTAATACTGAGAGGAGAACAATTGAGATTACATTCAAAATATGTCTGCTCTGCTGTGCCTTACAATCATGTAGGATGTGAATTTAGTTTAAAATTATATAAATGTAATTCCTTTTTGTTTTTACTTTAAGTTTTGGTCAGTTGCATCATCTAGTTTGTTCTGTTGAGTTTCTGTCTGACAGTTTATCTTTGTTTTCAGTCATGTCTATTCAAAGTTTAGGTATCCTGTCCATTTCAGTTTCACTCTTAGTCGTTGGTTATTTCCAGAGATTGTGTGTTTTGTTTTTACATGGATGAAGGATTGTTGTATCGGGGGCATAACTGAGTTACTGATCAAGGTTGATTTGTATTTTGGAACTTTTATATATGAGTTGTCATGTTATTATGTCTGTCATTCAAATCACATTAGAGTCATTTTCCCATGTAGTGTCACATTCCCTCTGTTTCATGTCCCGTTCCGTACTCTACGGTACTTTACATCCAGCACCATGGCCAGAGACAATGTTAACTGTGACATGTCTGTTACACATCTACAGTGACATCTGCATAGAAAATGTCTTGATTGCCCCTGTCATTATTGTCAGACACTTGCAACATCCAACATCTGTACTGTAATCATATACCACTGCTCCTTTTACTCTTGCATCAGTGCAGTATTACTTCTGTCCACGGCATACAAAACACCTTTTGAAAATCTATTTTCTAAAGTTATAACATGATACTGAGAGGAGAGAAATTGAAAGGATTACCATCAGTCAAAGGCAAACATATGTGCCTGTCTTCTTCTTTTGGGACGCCAGGAGTTTGTGTTATAAAATCTGTAGGATTTTAGTTTAGTTTGAACTTATATTAATTTAATTCTTAATCTGTTTGTTTTTACTGTCGGTTTCATCATCTAGTTTGATCTGTTAACTTTCTGTTTTTCTTTCTGTGACAATTTCACTTTCTTTCACTCCGATCTATTCAAGCTTCAAGTACCAAAAGTCCTGAGACCCTCATGGAATCACTGTTATTATTCTTCTTCTTCTTCTTCTTCTTCTTCTTCTTCTTCTTCTTCTTCTTCTTCTTCTTCTTCTTCTTCTTCTTATTATTATTATTATTATTATTATTATTATTATTATTATTATAAGCAATAATAATAATATTAAAAGGCAGCCTATGAAAACAAACTCAGTTCAGCTCTTTCCACTATGACACACTGATCATCTGTACAATACGTTCTGATGATTTATGGTTTTTAAAGGTAATTCATTCATTTAATTCAACCCAGATTGTTTATTGTCCTCATTGCTTGTAACCCCCCCCCCCCCCCCCCCCCCCCCCCCCCCCATTGTGTTGCATATCTCCCCATTTTTGACAAGAGTTTGGTTTCAAAGCTTCCCAAGCACCAGATTAATTAATGTTTTATGTTTTGGAGCAAATCTTCATTTAGTATCATCAATGCAAAGTTTGTGTTATGTCGTTCCATCTACTTCTTCTTCCAGCTGTCACTTTGTGGGCATCTAAACTTAGTGTTTGTTCCTTTTTGACTCTTTACATTTTTAGTCTTAGTATTTAATTAGTCATACGTTGATGGAGAAAATAGATTTAAGTATCGATCTCACACTTTCTTTCACTTCCTCACGATTTCAGTTTCACTCTTAGTCGTTGGTCATTTCTGGGAAAAGACTTTGTTTTTCCGTCTTTACATGGATAAAGAATTGTTTCAGTGGGGAGAACTGAATTACTGATCAATATTGATTTGTATTTTGGAACTTTTATATATGAGTTTACTTATTTATCATCATCATGTTGTTTTTTTATTAGTTTATATGTGTCTGTCATTCAAATCACATTTGGAGTCATTTTCTCCTGTAGTGTCACATTCCCTCTGTTTCATGTCTCGTTCTGTACTCTACGGTAACATGAGTGCAGTATTACCTCTGTCCACGGCATACAAAACTTAATTTGTCTCCTCTTCTCTAAAGTTACTGTGTAAGATGATCCTGAGTGCTGGAAGGATTGCCTGTCTGTTCTTTTGGGACACCAGGAGTTTGTGTCTTTATAGTCTGTAGGATTTCAGTTTAGTTTGAACCTTTGTGTGCTGACTTCCTGCTAAACGCTAAATGTGGTGCTGCTGTTTAGTGTTTTCTCCGGCTCTTGCAGCCTAGTCGGTAATCCTTTGCGAATATTTGCCCTCTTGTTTCTGCAGCCTTTGAGTATGGCTCCTTGCTACAGATAAATGAGGAGGCCACGCTGGCGGTGGCCCTGAATGACTACCTAACCTCACGCAGCTACCTGGCAGGGTTCAGCCCCTCCCAGGTTGACCAGAAAGCCTTTAAGCTCCTCCACAGGCCCCCAGACCCGCAACATGTCCACGCTCTGCGCTGGTACAGACACATAGCAGCCCTGCAGCAGGACCTCAACCCTGAGAGCAGCAGTGAGTAGACAGTTGAAGGCATGAACAGGATTAGACGTGGTCACGGCCCCTGATGTACCAGCCTGAGGTCCCCAAGGCAGGAAACATGCTGATTGATTAAAGTAAAAGCCGCTCTAACCTGCCACCTCTGCAAACACTGACATGCATGAACCCAGAGTTATTTTGCATTTGAATGAATTCAGTTTCAGTCGTCACTCCTCCCAGCAGCGTATCGTATGTGGTGCCTGTAGTTGAGCACAGGGGAGAGTTCATCACTGTTTAAACAAACGTCAGCAGCTGCGACAAACCTGACTTGTGATAGTTTTGCCCAATGAATACCCGGTGCTGACGCGGCAGAAGTGTGACATTTACAGGACATTAGACATTGTTTATGTCAGGGTTGCACTGCATGTGTTCAGAAACGTGGTGTGTGCTGTCCCGCTGTGTGTTTGTGCATGCTCTGTGTGACTTATTTTTTTGGTTTTACTTTTTATTTATTAACTCATTTTGTACATACATGTGCTTTTTTCAAAATACAAAAAAATAATTCATACAGTATGAATAAAACAAAACAAAGGACGTGCCTTAAATCCAAAAGAGGTTGTTTTTTTTAATGATGGGGAAAAAAACAAACCGACACAATAATAATACATTAATAATACAACTACTAATAAGTAGAAAAAAGAAAAAAAAATGAATACAAATAATAATCATATTAAGGGGAGATAAATAATATAATTAAAAATTCTAATAGATTTCTCCTGGCTTTTTGTAACGCTGCATTTCTTTGAGAAAAAGACGATTAGCATCATTTACTCTCTTCCTGAGCGTCATAATGTGCTCTAGTTTACTAGAAGACGACATTTTAATCTACAACTTTGTGATGAAAGAAAATATTCATCACGACAGTAGAATAAATCTTAAATGCTTTACCTCTGCTGCACGATGATGTCACGATTTCCTTCAAAGTATTACATTCAGACTGGTTTATAGATTTATGCAGGTGAAAAACCAAATAATAACTGATGCATTTTAATGGCATTAGTCTGCCCTCGTCGGAATAAAAAATGCTTTTGTTACTTTGTGATTCAAAAGCTAGATGCGGTCTGGGTTATAAAGCAAACGTTTGTTCTGTGTGTCCGGCTTAAATTAGATTAAATGTTTTAAGAATTCAATTTAATAAAAATAATAACATCCGGGTGAATTCTCTTGTGGGTTATTCTTTCCTTTTGTTACACGTAGCTGTGGATGCCTTTTGGTCACAGTAGAGCTGAAACAATTAGTGTATTCATTGATTTGTCAAATTGCAGAAGATTAAGATATTTTCCAAATAATTCACTGGCTTCAGCTTCTCAAATGTGAATATTTGCAGCCTTTCTTTGTTTTGTGTGATACCTTGCATTCTCGTATATATTTATCACTATTTTCTTATCTTTTACAGACCAAAATATTAATTGATTATGAAAATCATCGATATTTGGAGCCATAGATCACACTAGACACAAGAGGACAAACATTCAGACCCATGTGAACCTTTCCTCCAGTTCTTAGTTCTGTGCAGTGTGGTTCTCTATTTTCTGGCAAAATATTAAATGTGAAGATTTTTATGTAAAAAATCAAATCATTGTTGTTAAGTTTTGTCTTTAGAAAAATGAGACAATCCCAGTTACAATGGGTACAATTTAATCCTACACTTTAAGTTCTAGTGTAAAACCTGAAGAATGGCAGGACACACTTTAAACGGGCATTTAATGTATGAAAATTGTCCGTTTAAATAAACTTTTTCCGTTTCTAATGATTCTTTCTTTCTTCATTTCAGTGAAGGGAAAGCGGGTTCAGCCCCCGTGGTCTGCCCCAGCGGGAACAGATGTTCCCCAACTTCGACTCTACAACAGCCTGACCAGAGCGAAGGTACGGGGGAGGCCAACATCAAACGCTTGTCTTTGCTTGTGTTATTTGTGGAAAGTGAACTTCATACATTTTCTCGGAAAGAATAAACTTCCTAGCAGACGGCGGAAAGAGAAGAACTTTTATTTAAGTTAGAATACACTTGAGTTGTTGTTTTTCCTTTTTCTTTAAGACAATCTTTTGTTACTAACAGAGCTATTGAACATGCTTCCAATTCATTTTAGAGAGCAACGTCTGCAAACGTCTTTATTTGTCCCCTGCATGGACATTTCAGACATACTTCTTATATGTGCAATGGGGATTTACAAAGTGAACCGCGAGTTACAGTATGATGTTATCTGTACAAAGGACGGTTATAAATGGACTCTTTTGTTAAAGATCTTTTATAAGATAATAATAATAATAATAATAATAAAGAGCCGAGGAAGTGGCTGCTTGTATTTATGACAGGAAAGTCTGTAACCGCCGTGCAGCTGGTTTGTGTCTCTGTATAAAAAGACGTGTTCTGCATCAATGCTTCGGAAAGACTCGCGTAACTGCACGGTGTGTGTGTAGAAATATAATATAATAAAAAGATGTGCCTGTAAGACAGCAGAGACTCTTTTAATAATCAGAAATAATTCAAACACAGTCACATTTGTCTGCTCTATTAAATGAAATCACTATGATTGTAGCCTAATGCTATATCTTTCTATCACGTGATGATCATCATCATGTGTTCAGAGCAGTTTATTCTTCGTTTTTCTGTTGTTGCTTTATTTAGTATCTGATCAACTCCCAAACCTTTTGTTGCAGGAGCCGTTTGTTCCCCAGAACGGGAATAAAGTAACTTGGTACAGCTGCGGGCCGACAGTGTATGATGCCTCACACATGGGACATGCCAGGTAAACAGATCACAGTAAAAAAATAATTTCATCCTTTATTGTGCAAAATGACTATATTATTTAGTTTATGTTTGTTCTGGTGTAACAATATTTCTTTTTGTCTTTGTACAGATCCTACATATCTTTCGATATTCTGCGAAGGATAATGAAGGACTACTTCAAGTATGATATCTTCTACTGCATGAACATCACAGACATAGATGACAAAGTAAGTGATGGATAAGAGGTTTATTCTTTACTAGTCTGTACTTTATTTAAAAAACCTGACATCATTTTTCTAGATCTGGCCTTAATATTTACCATTTCCCCTCGTACTCATTTGTGTTTCTTTGCCTGTTAGCAGTTTTGTCTTCTAAGATGAAATAAAATAAATAGTCAAAAGTCTTTCTTTCATCTTAAAATCTAAAATAATTTTTCGGGCCATTAGTACAACAGTATTTAATACAAGAAGACAAACACTTCTTAAGTCACCAAGCATTAATGTTTGTGGGCACATCTTTGTATATTCAACCAAAAGGGTAAAACATGAGGGCAGAATCAAAACAATTGTTTCCTTATTGTATCTTCATTTTTCTGACCTCATCTGAAACGCATTGATCTACTCTGAAGGATCAGAATATAACGTTGTGGCATCTGAGATATTGTAGTTTTGAGTGGTTTGAAGTAGTATTGTAGTAGTATTGAAGTATTAGAACTGGAGATGTCACCAGACATGTATCCTGGTGATTTAATCCTTTATGTTAAGTAGTGAATATGATTCAGCAACAATTTGGTTTAACAGCTATATGTCCACTATCACACTGTCCTACAGGTTTTCTTGAGTCCATGAGTCTTTATGTTGACTTTTTATTGGTGTTTCTTTGTGTCAGATCATTAAAAGGGCCCGACAGACCCACCTCCTGGACCAGTACAAGGAGAAGAAGCCTCAAGCTGCTCAAATCCTGCAGGATGTCCTGAGCGCCAGAGGGGTGAGACCAAACTCAGTTACTTTGGATACAATAATTAGAGCTTATTCTGTGTAACTGCTGACAGGATGAGTGAATATAAAATCAACTCTTTGTTTTATGGAAAACTTAATGATGAAATTATTTTTGCAACACTTAACAGTATTAATAATTACTAATCCATGTTTGGCAACAACAATGTTTTGTTGCACTTTAAACTGACTCAAACTGCATTCACTCCCATATTCTTTTAATTATAAATAATGTTTGGACACATATTTGTGCATGTAGATGCATTGTTCAATTATGTTACTAAACAAACAGAAATGGTCGTTACAAACCGCTGCAGCCACAACTAAGCACTATTGGCTTTTGCAGACAAGTTTCCCTTTGGGGCAGTAAAGCATGTCAGATCAAATGTTGGGGAAGCAGCGACTGGTTCAAACTGATGTGATTAGTCAGACATTTGACCTGTGATGTGATGCACCAGAGACATTACAGACATACAATACAGACATGAATATCTTTAACTGTAGAAGCCTTAAATAATAATATTGATGATTTTACAATCTATGGACTCTGCTTAAATCCTCATGTGCGTGTTTATTTTCAGCCCTTTCAGGCCAACTTGGCTACGACAGCAGACCCAGACAAGAAGCAGATGCTGGAGAGGCTGGACGCTGCTGTCACAGCCGCTCTGCAGCCCCTGCAGGCGGCGATTGAGGGCAAAGCAGCACCAGCGGTCGTACAACCTCTGGCACAGGTGAGACTGAGCAGGCTGTTCACTTTAGTCACTTACTATAACAATTGCTTTAATTGACTGATGTTTCCTGTCATGGCATGAAAGCAGTGCCATAGAAATATATAAACAGAATATATAAATAATAAACACCACAATGTGTTGATAAATCAACGATATTTAAAAACAAAACAAAAATGTTAACGATATGAAGTAACAAGAGAAATGAATTTACTTCATATGTTTTTCTGTTCTTCTTTCTTTTCCCCTGTTTTGTTTCTTTTTAAAAGTATTTCTGTTTTTATTCAATTGTTTTAGTTTAAGTATAAGCCTGTGTCTTCTTCACTTCTCCTGTCACATTTATTATTTGTTATTATCTGGATCTTATGCGTGTGTGCAAATAAAATAAAACTAAATAATAAAACCAATAGTGATTTCTGGGATTTACTTCTTTCTTCCAAGGTGCTGCTGGAGAACTCCAAAGACCTGATGTCAGATTTTTTGGACAAGCAGTTTGGAAGTCAAGTCACAGAGAACTCAATCTTCTCCATTCTCCCTAACTATTGGGAGGGAGAGTACCACAAAGACATGGAGGCCCTGAACGTAAGTAGTTATTTAGTGCTCTCTGACAGCCACAGTGGTCCCTGCCTCAGACTGTATCTAACAGTTGCATCCTTCCATTGAAATACATAAACATCAAAAGTGTCAAAGCAAAGCGTCTTTGTGTGAACTGGGCCAAATGCAATAATATTATTTGTCATAGTTTAAAAACGTGTTTCTCATAGACGCAGCCTGCTTCGATTGTATTCTTGGTGTTTATTGATCATGTACATATAATACAATGCATGCAATCGTATTTTAGACCGTAGTTCTTTGAACTTTGTGGCAACAGTTTTGGATACTTATGGAGTATGTCGTACCATGTAGTATGCAATGTTGTTATATTGTTGCTGTTGTGCATTAATTATCTTTGTGACCACCAGGTTCTTCCTCCAGACGTTCTCACTCGAGTCAGCGAATACGTGCCTGAGATTGTGGAGTTTGTGAAGAAGGTTGTCTCAAATGGTTACGGGTGAGGAAGAAACTGCCTGTGTTTAACATTCATATCACACCCACACTGTCCGTTTTAAACAGTATAGTTATAATTATTTGGCTTTCTGATGTTTGCAGGTATGAATCGAATGGTTCTGTGTACTTTAACACCTCCAAGTTTGATGCCTGTCCGCATCACTCGTACGCCAAACTGGTGCCTGAGGCGGTCGGGGATCAGAAAGCTTTAGAAGAGGGAGAAGGTACATTTTCTCACAATTCAATGACCAGAACTGTTTTTTACTAGTTGTTCTGTAACTATAACGGCTTTCAAATTATTCTGACTGCACAAGTTTGTAGAAAGAATTCAATGCATGGTGTCTTCTTCGATACTACCACTAGCAGTCGCCAGACATTCAAATCTTGCACGTGTGGGGCTTTAACATGAATGCTGAAGATGGATTTCTCTTTGTAACTGTTTTACTATAAGTCGGTTACTATAGTCACGTTGGTCTTGTCTGTATTTGGTGCGGCCCTGCAGGTGACCTGAGCATCTCTGCTGACAGATTAAGTGAGAAAAAGTCCCCCAATGACTTCGCCTTGTGGAAAGCCTCCAAGCCCGGAGAGCCTTCATGGGACTCTCCATGGGGGAAGGTAAGAGTTCATTCTCAATGTAGGTGTGGTGTTAAACTGATAACTTCAACAACGGGATGATCGATAGAAGTCTGTTTCAGAAAGTACAAATTAAGGAACATTTTGACATTGATTGTTTTTGTTCTTTTGAATGTTGTAACAGGGAAGGCCTGGCTGGCATATTGAATGTTCGGCCATGGCTGGCTCCATCTTGGGAGAGTCCATGGACATCCACGGTGGAGGGTTTGATCTACGATTCCCCCATCACGACAACGAGTTGGCTCAGTCCGAGGTACAAAAGTCTTTTTTTGTTGAAAATATTTACTCTTGTTTGTCTTTCAAGTACTTTAACTTGCTCAAAGTTTGAAACATGGATCCAGTAAGTCATAAAAGACATTACTAGAGTTACTTAAAGATGATTCATTATGATGTATTTAAACATTTTGACCACCATTGGTTGTTTTCCTCGCAGGCTTTCTTCGAGAATGATTACTGGGTCAGATACTTCCTGCACACCGGACACCTGACAATTGCTGGCTGCAAGATGTCAAAATCTCTGAAGAATTTCATCACTATTAAAGACGCCTTGGCAAAGAACTCAGGTGACTCTTCTGGCTCGGCTTGAGGTCATTAATGTTGTAGACACCTGGTTCATTGTGACAATTATTCCATCTACCGTCTAAACTGAAGCTCATTCAGCCTAATGTCGCACTCCCCTTAAGTTCCAGCCGAGAGCAGCAACACGTCTTCAGCCGTTGCCAAACCAATTTCACATCACAATGTCTAAATTTCATCACAACATTGTTCAGAGTCCAGAAAGATCAAATTATATCTGTAGCAAGTGTTTTGCTGCTGTGTCAGATAAATGACAGGAGTAAAGACTTTTCTTTCAACACTCCTCTCTTTGTCCTCCTGCAGCCCGTCAGCTCCGTCTGGCTTTCTTGATGCATTCCTGGAAAGACACCCTGGACTACTCTTCCAACACAATGGAGTCGGCCGTCCAGTACGAGAAGTTCATGAATGTAAGTTGACGATATGACAAACGATCGGGCCTTTTAGTGTGGAGGTGGTATTAATTGTATCATCAATCTGCTCTTTTCACATTCCAGGAGTTCTTCCTGAATGTGAAAGACATAATGCGCGCTCCTACTGATCTCACCGGGCGATTTGAGAAGTGGGAGACAGCCGAGGTGGAGCTCAACAACAGGTAGTCCAAAGTCCTTCAAATGCATGTGTTTCATAAAAAAGAAGACCTACCCGACCACTCGCTGTGTCAGGACTCATCTGCACATTTAAACCAGTAAACAGACTAAAGTTCATGCTAAAAGTCAAATGGCTACTTGTGTTGTCCAGTTTCTACGACAGGAAGTCCGTCGTCCATGAGGCTCTGTGCGACAATGTGGACAGTCGCACCGCCATGGAGGAGATGAGAGTGCTGGTCGGCCAGAGCAACAGCTACATCGCCAGCAAGAAGAGCGCCAAGCTGAGGCCCAACCGCATGCTGGTGGAAAGCGTTGCTGTGTATCTCACCAACATGCTGAAGGTACGTTTTTACGGCTTCTGTTTGTATCACCCAGCTGATAATTACAGGCTAATGTGTGTTTCTGTGCATAATACCGATAACGTTTAAAGGGCAACTTTACAATACATCTTGTATGGAGGAAAAGTTACACGGACTGTTGCGGATGAAAGGTTAATGCACTTGTTTACAGCACACACATTTAGTTGTGAGGTAGCACTGCTTGTTACATACTGTAGAGAAAGTTTTGATAGTCTTAACTGCAGTGATGGAGGCACATGAGGCGCTTAGTATTGACTATGAGCTGATAATCACACCGCAGCAACAACGATTGCAATAAATTATTACAATTATACACAGTCTGTGTGCATCTTGTTGCAGATATAACAAGATGCTTGTTGTTTTAATACATTGATAATGTGGTTGGATTATGTGTAGTGTCTTTTCAAAGTGTCGTGAGCCTTAAATGAATGACTTATTTCATCAAGGTTCCTGATGTGCAGTATTGTATAAGCAGTGAAAGCAGTTTGCGTTGATCGCGCTGACATGAGGCTTTTCTCATTTAGATATTCGGTGCCATTGAAGGATCGGAGCCCATCGGGTTCCCAATGGGACAAAGTCAGAACGTTGATGTAAGTAAAGAGACACAGTGATTTATTATTTCATGCCTATCATAAGAGATTAACTGTAATGACTTGCTTCTTAATACATTTAAGTGATCCAGGTTTAAGATCACTTTATCTCGTCTCAATCACATACGTCATGCTACTAACATGCTACTCACTCAAGTCAGCTTGGTTAGCATTTATTTGGCTTTGTCCAAACAAACAAAAATAATCCAACATTTGTCTCATTGAGGCTGTTTGTATTTTTCTTTTACTGGGTGATTCAATGTCCATCATTACATTTTTGGATTATGGTTTGTCAAAATAAAATAATTTCCATGAAAAAAAAAAAGAACTGCAACAAATGACATGAATGACATATATATATATATATATATATATATACACACACAATATGAAAATGTAGCTCTGCCTGCTGCGAGGGAAACAAATGATTTGACCGATATGAAGCTGTTTGTGGTACTAAAGTAACTTACAGTAGAATATTGTCTCTGCTGTGTTTGCCAGCTGGAGAGCACAGTGATGCCGTACCTCACTGTGTTGTCAAATTTCAGAGAGGAAGTCCGAAAAATTGCCCGAGAGCAGAAAGGTAAGAAGTTTTATCTTAAATTTGAGTGTCCAAAATATGCCAATAGTTTTGTCTTTTCATCTCTGCTCAGAATGTCATGTCAGTGTTGAATCAGAGGAGGTGGAATCATTTCTAACATCTTTTTTACTTCCCTCGTCAGAGTCTAATCAAAGTCCTTTTTTAAAATCTCATCTAGTGATGGAGTTGCTGCAACTGTGTGATGTTGTCCGTGACGATACTTTACCGGATCTGGGAGTCCGGCTGGAAGATCATGAAGGTAACCGAGCCATTAACTTTTTCATGCATGTCGCGTCAATATTTTGAAACGGATTAGATTGAAAATGAGTTGGTCATTTTGTTTAAATTAGTGACTGCTTCATCCAAGACATGATTTGAAAGCATGAAGAACTAAGATCGACACAGTAGGGCTGGGCAATATATCCATATTATATCGTTATCGTGATGAAAGACAAGATATCGTGTTAGATTTTGAATATGTTAAAATGCCATAAGTGTAGTCTCTATAAAGGCTTTGTTACATTTAAGTGATGTCATTTTCTGAACTTACCACACTGCTCCAGCTGTTCTGTTATTTACCCGCTTAGTCATTATGTCAACATTCCTCATGATCATTCATCACAAATCTCATTGTGTGAGTATTTTTGTGAAAGCACCAATAGTCAACTCTACAGTATCAATATATAAGTATTTGGTCAAGAATAATATTGTGATATTTGATTTTCTCCATATCGCTCAGCGTAACACTTTGTCTTTTTGTTGTTGTTGTAAAGAAGTAAAAACTCTGGTTAACGCTGGAAAAGGAAAATAAAACCGCTTGTGAGAATGACTTGATGAACAGTGACGGTGTTACAGGTCTGCCCACTGTGGTGAAACTAGTGGACAAGGAGACATTACTGAAGGAGCGGGAGGACAAGAAACAGGTGAGCAAGGAGGGGAAATGCCGATTTTGAATTCTACCAACATTAATGACGCAATCCCATAGCGATAGTGAAAACCACAATAAAAACTGGAAGCATTTCCTTTACGTTGAACGGGTGACAACAGTCTGCTCTGCCCTTTTCTACACACAAAGGGTCACAGGCACAAGGAGAGGGAAGTTTACTTCTTATAGTAAAAAGCCTTGTTGTTTAATATCAAGGTAATGGTAACTATTGTTTGCTTCTTTCACAGGTGGAAGAAGACAAGAAAAGGAAGAAGGAAGAGGCTGCCAGGAAGAAACGAGAACAAGAGGTCACTCAGATGGTTCCCTATAGAGACGTTTTGTTCCCCTGATCAGGGAACATGTTCACTAACTCCTGTCTTTTACTCTTTCAGGTGGCTAAACTGGCAAAGATGAAAGTCCCTCCATGTGAAATGTTTCTCACTGAAACCGACAAATATTCCAAATTCGATGAAACGGTAAATCCCTCGTGTACAAAGAAAACTAATGTTTAAGTTGCTTTTTCCAGGTGAAGGATTCTTGTCGTTTGGTCAATTTATACAGCAGAATGAACAAAACCAGCGGCGAGTCAATATCGTGATTATGGATTTTGGTTTCTCGCGTATGTCATCTTGTTTTGTCCGCCAGCTGTTTATTGCTCTAATATTCAGATAATGGTAGGGGATGGAAACGCTCATTAAATTTGAGTTGAGTTCTGATCTATTCAAATGTTGTCCCTACACTGATATGGAGACGGATCAGAATGAAGTTAAGATTTGTTTCTTTGTTCTTGTTACTGTCAACAGGGTTTCCCCACTCACGATGTTGACGGGAAGGAGCTGAGCAAAGGACAAGCCAAGAAGCTGCGCAAGTTCTACGAGGCCCAGGAGAAATTACACAATGAGTATCTTGAGATGAACCGAAATGGCAACTGATTGTGTTTACAAACTGCCCAAGCCATCCGCTCTACAGGAAACCTACAGAATAAATGTTTAGGCCAGAGATGCTGGGTCATCGTTTGTCTCCTCTTTATCAGATTTGGATCAAAAAACTAATTTGTATATTTCAGAATGACGGTTAAAATTGACACTTCATAACCAAAGTCCATGCAGCACTGCTGAAGGACATTTCCTCCTTGTTCTGTTTGTCCACAACAGCAACAACAAGTGATGTTTTACCATGTGACGTTGTCTCAAAGATGTTTTATACATTAATTATGTTTTTGACTGAAACTCTGAAACTCTGTAAAACTGCCAGTCAGCTGAAGAATTAAAAAGATGTTTTACTGTACGATTTATCTTTTAAGTTTTAAAATGAAATACAAATGAAATACATTTAGGAGAATCGTATACACCTACAGCATATAAAGATGGGTAACACGTTAAAAGAAAACATTTATTTACAAGTCTCATGACTTCACGGATGAACGTCATTTGACCAAAAACATATTCCCTCATTCGGTTCTTAGATCTACTTAAAATATTTTTGCTAGTTCCAAATTTAATTTCAAATGTTTATTCAGTTGTATATTCTGTACATTTACTGGATTGCAGGCTTACAGGATATGGCTGCTGATATTCTATAGTTGATGTTCTTTTTGTCATTGAATCCTATGAAAAGACCAAAACTAACGTGTTTTTGTGTCTCTTCATACGTTCTGAGTCCACTGGCACTCATCCCCAAGTCCATTGGTTCCTGCTGGAGATGTAAATCTTTAAAAACAGCTCACAAGTATATATTTTCTTTAGTTTTCTAAAAAGACTCGGCCATTTAAAAAAAAAAACAGCTGGTCGCTGTAGTTTTTAACAAACATTACTCAAACGGGGGAAAAGTGCATTTGTTGGGGACTATTTTCAATGGCGGATAAATCCGCCTTACATACAACGCAAGGATACAAAGGAAAAACATATCGGACAGTTCTTGTTTGTAGGATCAATCCATTGTTGCTTTTGGTCTTTTAATGGGATTAGTTGACAAGAAAAATATAGAATATCAACAGACTAAAGTCATTGCAGCTGATTTCTCATCCTTGTGGGGAAATGTATAACTTCCTTAAACCTTCCGTTCGTGTGGTCTCCCATGGCTTGAGGGAAACCACATGAAGAGGAACTTTTTATTCCATTCAACCGTCCATTAGGGTTATGTATTTTTGTACCATTTGTGTATTGCAATTTCATGGTCATGTGAAGGCGTAGCTGCAGTAATGTTGTCATATAAGAAGATGCTCAAATAAAGAGGCAGTAAGCGCTTATGATGTTGTTTCAAGAAATAAAATTGGTCATGCTTGTAAACTCTTGTGACTTTTATCCTAAACTCTCAATTAGTAAGATATTGTCATTATTGCAGTGGCTTAAATAAACGTTTCAGTTCCATTTTTAAATGGTATGCAATATGGCCAAGAGAAATGGATGGAAAGGTGTTTGATACTCAAATAAAAGTCACCCAGCCTGTGACAGAATGAGACTTCAAATTTGATTTTATACTAAGGCAGCCGTTTAGTGATTTTGCTGCATAACCTTAATAAATGTTAAAACAGGAGCAGGTAGAGGTGTTACTCCAGGTTTTCTCATAAGCTGACAGGAAACAGCAGCAGGTGTAGGGCCTGGTTAATGGGAAACTTACAAGTTCATGCCACACCCTCAACAATTTTGAGATCTTAAATTTCACCTATTAAGAAATTGAACATTATTGAAATGTTAAACGAGGCAGCATCTGTCTGCCAAGGTAATGAAAGCTCTGCTACGCCATCATCCGGCCTGTAGGTATTTATCGATGTGATGTTTTTGACTCTTCAGTCATAAACTGGTTATAAACTTACTTATTTAAGGCCACAATGAGCACCAACACCCCAATGGAAATACATTATATTAATTGACCTCTCATTGAACAATAAAATCGTTCTAAAAGACACATTTCATTGATTTGATATGTCATTGATTGGTGTAAAAATTAAATGCAGATTCTAAAAATAATTTAGTTAATAATATAAATACGTACATTTTAAAATGTTTAATACTGGTCATTCTACTTGTTTATCTAAATTTTAATAAAAACAAAGCATATTTTTCTTCATTAATTAGTGAGAACAACATCACTTTAAACCTATGCTTTAAACGTTAGGATGGATATCAAGTATTTATACATGACTCAGTGAAAACAATAAGAAACATATCATGACTACTCCTGAAAATGTGTTTATTTTACACTTGTTATTATTTTTAAAGACCGTAAATTGAACCTTTGACCTCATGTTGTCAGCCAATCAGAAGCGTCCTATCGAAGCTGTATCCAATCAGATTTGACGGAGCGCTATTTGAAAGCCGCTCGTCTCTGTGTTGTTTACTTGCAAACATCCGTGTTCACGCATCTTGTCAAGAAATCGTGCTGGTTGCTGCTCAAATATATCACAGTGTCACTTCTTTAAGTCACAGCTTGGACTTGTTGCTTCCGACCTTAAATATGTCGTCTGTGGAAGTTCGTGCTGTGGTGAGTAAACTGAACTTATTTCGCTGTTTTACTTCATTTAGTTGTTAGCGACGCAGCTGCTGTTTGCTCCTAAAGCTAACTTCGCTAGCTAACATCATGGCCTGCTGTCTGCTTAGATTTGTGTTCGCCTCTACTTTTATGATTTTGCTAAAACGACAGGCAGTTTGAGTTTCGTGTCCTTTTGTCTTTCAGCAGCTCCCAGCCGCAGAGAACCCAGTGAAGATGGTGAAAGCCACTGCAGGTCTGAGGAGGGCTGCTCTCGGAGAGATCACCAACTTTAATGGAGCTGCAGTCAACACAAAGGTGACATTATCATGGAGGAATAGCTTGTTTCAATAACTGGTCTTCATGTTGTCCTACCTCGATTATGTGGTGTTTATCAGTCCTGGGAGTCACATGGCTAATAACCCAAAACACTACCTGGTCACGTGCTACACTATGAACAGGGTGTCCTACATACTAAAACCATTTAGAGAACTTTCCAGAAGAGTGCATCCTGTTAAAGCAACAGATTAAGCTTTCACTGTTGGAGTCTAAACGCTCATCTGTCTCATCTGTCTAACTACTACAGCTTAAGAGCACAGTTAAGTGTACAGTTGAAAATGTCTCATTTATTTAAATCTCTAAGAAGCCTTACAGCCCAATATTCAAATACCTATTCCTGAATTAACACACTAGTTTCCTCAGAGGACCGGACCAGCCAAAGCTTCAGCCAAAGCCTCAGTGAAACCATCTAGTGCCCCTAAAGCTGTGATGAAAGCATTCGTTGAGGCCCCAGCACCTGCAGATCCTCTCCCCACAGTTTCAGAGGAGTCTGCTGATGTGTCCATGAAGGAGGAGGAGGAACTATGCCAGGCTTTCTCTGAGGCGCTGCTCACTGTGCAGGACGTCGACGAGCAGGACTCAGACCTGCCGCAGCTCTGCTCAGAATATGTTAAAGATATCTATAATTATCTACATGTCTTGGAGGTAAATGATTCCCTCCATCAGCCAAACTCTGCTGTCACCCTGCAGAACTCTGTGTTACAACACTGTCTCCACAGGTGCAGCAGGCTGTACGAGCAAACTACATGCAGGGTTATGAAATCACTGAACGCATGAGAGCGCTGCTGGTCGACTGGCTGGTCCAGGTCCACTCCAGGTTCCAGCTGCTGCAGGAGACTCTGTACCTCACAGTTGCCGTCCTGGATCGTTTTCTGCAGGTAAGAACTGTCTAAACGGTCTTTGTCTTTATTTTGGTGAGCGGTGTGAAACCGTTTCCCCGCTGTGCTGCAGGTCCAACCGGTCTCTCGCAGAAAGCTGCAGCTTGTTGGCGTGACTGCCATGCTGGTGGCCTGTAAATATGAAGAGATGTACGCCCCAGAGGTGGGAGACTTTGCCTACATCACAGACAACGCGTTTACCAGGCCTCAGATTCTGGAGATGGAGCAGCTGGTTTTGAGGACTCTCAACTTTGAGCTGGGACGTCCTCTTCCATTACACTTCCTCAGACGGGCTTCCAAGGTGGCTGATGTGAGTTTTTGTGTCAGTTTGATGTGGGGCTGT
Source organism: Cottoperca gobio (assembly GCF_900634415.1). Taxonomy (NCBI): domain Eukaryota; kingdom Metazoa; phylum Chordata; class Actinopteri; order Perciformes; family Bovichtidae; genus Cottoperca; species Cottoperca gobio. Next base: position 6,774,479 of record NC_041357.1, read on the forward strand.
ACTTCTTACACTTTGAATCGCATTGAAACTTGTCTTCATCACGATTGTACTGTATAAACGGTGACAAGTTTAACCGTGTCTTTATCAGTTCACTGCGTGTGTAGACTTGAGCGTTGAACTTTCAATGAACAGACTGCACAAGAGTCATTCTTCACAGCATGTTTATGAAGTCCAAATGATATTTTAGAGATTGGCAGTCATTTGTAGGCCAGTTGTCTAACAATAATACTGTCTCTGCTTGAAATGCCGTGCAGTAAAGCTGTTGGGTAGTGTAGGATTGTCTCTTGCATTTTATTATAACTGAGCGGAGTAGCCAGGTCTGTCGACTAATGCTTACACGCATCATTAGACTGCTGTTGTGCTGAAATGATCACTGGCAGGAATTTGTAAAATGTCCCTTGGAGTTCTCAGTGGGTTGGATGTTTGTCTCAGTCTGATGTAGAGAGACACACGCTGGCCAAGTATCTGATGGAGTTGACCCTCCTGGACTACGACATGGTGCACTATCGCCCCTCTGAGATTGCTGCTGCATTCACTCGCTCTGTCCCAGCTGCTGCTTGACGGGCTGCCGTGGGTGAGTGAACTAACCGAGCAGCGACACTTCAACAACTTGTTCCATGAGGTTTCTATAATTGCTGTGTCTCGTCAGTCTTCTACACAGCAGCACTACTCCACTTATGACGCCGTCCACCTGAAGCCAATCATGCAGCACATCGCCAAAAACGTTGTGATGGTAAATGAGGGGAAGACTAAGTTCCAGGTGAGTTGAATTACAGAAAGCAGCAATAATTTCAGTGTTAAATGAAACTTAATAATTTGCTCCTCTGCAGGCCGTCAAGAACAAGTACTCGAGCAGCAAACTGATGAAGATCGGCCTCATCCCTCAGCTGAAGTCGTCCATCATTAAGAACATGGCGGCTGCGCTGCTGGACAAGCCTTGAGGCGAACTTTTACATCTCATCATTGGACATTTCACTTGCAGCACTTTATTTTAGATTGAGAAACTTTACTTCAAATGTATTTATAATTGTAAATCTAAAGTTTGTTCAGAATTGTACTCTTATTTATGTTTTTGCCATAACTCTTTGTGGTACACCAGATTTACCTCTAATGCACCTTGAACTGCAGTGTCAATCAAGCACGAGTTGTTAACTTGCGTCGCTTCCAATCAGAAGTTGGACCACCAGTTTGTGAAGATGGACTGATGAAGATTTCTTGTGCTTACTAACTGGTTGACTTGTGCTTTAGTGTGGGAAGCCAGAGCCTTTTGTTGTTTTGCCTCTGTTTTTAGTTGTACTATCATGCATTTTAATGTTTATATGTCATGCATGTTTTAGAATTCATGGACATTGTTGGATTTACCTGTATCCACTTTATGATGATGCAGAAGTTTGGGGTTTTTAATTGCTATGTTTGTAATTTAGCAAATTCTTTGATTCATAGTAACAAACGGAGCCAGCTAATGTTGGGATCTGGATTTGTAAATCCATCACAAGTGTGTATTTAGTAGGAACTGTATTATGCTACCCAGTTTCAAGTCAATCTTCACCTACTAGTAATATTTCACTAAGCTATGTCTTGAGCTTGGCAAAAGTTGTTGCCACCAGTTCCAAAATGGTAACATTTCACTGACTACTCACAATTAAAGAATCAATTTTAAACAACAAAATGCAAACTTTTTTTTTTTTTAACAGTTTATTACTAAAATAAGTTTTTGTGTGAAGCTGACAGGTTTCATGTTAACGTTGGGAGTTGACAGGTTCCGTAGATCAGAGTTGGTGTTTAGGTGAAGCGGACTCTGCGCATGGAGCCCACGGTGCTGTTCTGGCTGCCCCAGTCAGAGAAGTTGTTGTAATCACGCTTCTCCAGGATGTAATGAGGCCCTCTGTAGTTTGGCTCCTGGTACACAGCCCAGCTGCGAACACACAGGGAGTGAGGTTAGATCAGTTAACGTGGAAGTGGTTACTGTGCGGACGGTACTTGGTTTTAAACACACATGTAACCGTATGAAAGGCCGCACTTATGATCAGTGAGGCGTCTGCGCTGATCACTCCTAAACGTTTACAGTCAAGTGATTGCTTTATTTATTTTAGAACTGACATCACTTTCCAGAAATCATGAGCCATTTACATATTCAAGATAATCCAGACTTGACGGCAATTATGTAGGAACGATTTTCTACTAATCGACGAGAGGTTCATGCTCACTCGTGGGCGGGTGTAGTTCAGTCAAAAAAAAGGTTCCATGAAACCGCTTGAGTGACGGGGACATGATTATAGGAAAGAGACGTGGAAGTGCCATCTACTTCCATTATATTGGAGATAAGACCGACTTCTGTACAGCTGATATCTCCAACACTCGCACCAAAACAATCTAGATTGATAAATAGCACTACAGGTAAGTGGATAAGTATTTTAGTTTTTGAACTGTCCCTTAGTCCCCCCCAGAGTGGAAAACAGAACTGTGATTGATTAGTTGATTAATTGGTCCTTCGAAAGGAAATTAATTACCAACTATTTTGATATTTAACTTTTTTTTTGAACAAATGCTGCATATTGTATTGATATTTGCTCAGATCATTCACTAGGAGTGAAGGACTAGGTCGGTTGTTGCACTTACGCTCCTCCGAGCACACGCATGGAGGCGACTCTGTTGAGGCTGTAGCGACTCATCAGGTTGGGGATGTCATCCTGGATCTCCATCTTCTTACCAGTGAAGCCAGCTCGCTCAAACAGCTGAGCTTTGCCAGGATTGTTGTCCTGGAAATGACGGGAAGAAATGTACAGAAAGGTTGGGTACGTTGACCCTTTGTTAGGGTACTATTTTTCACACAAAGCTCAGGTTCAAGATTCAGATTCAACAATTATTTCTACGTGGTTTGTAGATCTTGAGCTTTATTTTATATTTGTACATGCTTTAGGCTTTAGGCTTTGATAAACGCATGAAACCAAGAGAATTGGCTGTAACTGCAGCAGCTTGAGGGTTAAAAAGAACTTGAGTGTGCACACATTCAGTCCAGGTCACCTGTACTGACTAAGTACTGTAACTTGTTCAGCTTCCTGTCTCACCTGTTTGACAGCACGGACAGAAGAGACGTGGTCCACCTGAGCACACCACTTGTCGTAGCAGTTGTACTCTCCCCGCTCGGCCATGTCCCACAGGTACTGACGGCCGCGGAAGTTCTCATGCTCGTAACCGACCCATCTTTATTAGAGTGGATGAGGAGAGAGAAGATTTAAAGACTGATGTACAAAGCAGCAGGAGAAAAAAAAACAGCTGGCAACATTAACAATCATTGTTGAATTTATTTACCGACCCTTCAGACCTAATCTTGGCATGTCCAGTAAGCACGGATTTTGTTATTGAGTTTGGCTTATCTGTCTGCACAGAATTAAATATAAACTGATTTCCATTAAGTTCAGTGGACAGAAGAAATGGAAGTGGTTAACTGTCAAAGTCAGTTTATTAAGTAAATCTTTAAGATTAAAAGAAATACTTGACCCAACTCAAATCTGTGTGCTTATTTAATTTAGGCCAGTGTATCTTTTTCTGACTTGTGTAAATTATATATGTAATATAAACTTTTACACATTTGGAGTTCCCTTCTGTAAATGGTGAAAAACCCAGTATTTGTACTGAAGTGCTCTGCAAGGCCACAAATACATTGCGGTTAACTATATCTCCTCGCTTTCTTTCCTCTTCTCTTGTGGACAGCAGTGTGCGCTGCAGTGACCTGTCGTGTACTTTAGGTGGTGGTGTAGACTTACGCTCCGCTCTCCACCTGCACAGAGTTGCATCTCTCTGGGAAGTTCTTGTCACTGAGCCTGGCACAGTCGGAGCTCAGGTCCAGCCGTCTGCCGGCGAAGTTCCTCTGCTCGAAAAGGGTCACCTGAGGACAGAGATACCAAAGGAAAATAATTAATATAAAGAGTCTGCTGGGATTTTACAGCTGAAGCAGCAAACATCAAGACTCAGATGTTCATGATCAATTACATTTTTATCAAATGTTACATTCATTTGCAATACTAGTATTAGTTTGACACTTTTGGGGATTCTAAGCAGGTCAGCCTGTGCCACAGGGGACAGCAGGTGCCATGCCTCCCAGATGTGAAGCTTTCTTTTTCTGTCGTTTACTTGGTTGTGTTTACAACTCTGACAACTTCAGTAACACTGTAAGGGTCTTTCCCTCCACGTCTTTTACTGGGAGGGGAAATGTAAATCTTAAGTCATGATAGGTAATATTCTCATACTCTATGGAAGATCAGTAACCGATGACAAAGCTCCCAAAGGTAGAAAACATTTTGGTTGACGGTAAACTAGAGATTAAACAACCGAGATGTTAACTTGTGAGCTCTAGAGGTGTTGGTGGTGTTCCTTAACTTTGGACAGAGCCAGGCTTCATGTGAAGTTACCAAGCTTTAATAAAAGACAATAAATATGTTCAGAACCGTAGAGTAGATAGAAAACATTTTGAGACTTTTGAAACAACATGCTGCTTTAATTATTAACAAAGTAACTCGCAACATAATGATTTGACTCACCTTCCCACTGGACCCGTAGAAGGCACGTTGGAGCACAGACCCCAGCTTGCTGTAAATATAGAAGAATTTGTAATGAATTATTACACCCCAAACACGCAACTCCATATTTAAAACAGACGATGGCTCAATCCTAGAGAAACTTTAGAAACCAATGAGGCTGTGTTGAGGTGACACAGAAGACCTGAGCCACTGAAGAATATCATCACATGTCACTTTGCTCAAGAAACATTGTAGTGTTACAGATTATATCTGGTTTAGAAGTGTAGTGTTAAACCTAAACTGTACAGCGTGTGTGTATGTCTCCTGCAATGATCACGTCACAAAATCAGGTGATTTTGGGAAACTGATGTTGGAGGCGTCACAGAGAGCAGAGCCTGAGAACCAGCAGGTGGGATGTGGAGCCACGGGCCCCCCCCCACCTCGACACCTCTGAGCGGGGGTCTGACTCTGTGGGCCCCGGCTGGTGCGCGGCGCTCTCAACATACCTGGTTTGTTGGGCTAATCCTGAGACCTTAGTAAAGATGTTCATGTCAGCTCTGCGACGCAACAAGAAAGCCCCTTAAATACAGCAAGGTGAGGTGAGCCTGCAGGTACTCGAAAGCTCAGAGGGGTTCGACAACAGTCGTCGGGGCCCTGGACGCCATTGTTATGCTAAACACACAACAACGCTCATGTTCTCTGTTCTCACACACACACAAACACATCAGCTACAAACAGCGCATGCAGAGCACAAAAAAACATACAAACACACACACGGCGAGCAATAGAAATAGATGTGTGTATGCAGATATACAAACAGAGAGAAGAGAGTTCCTGCACACACACACACACACAGACACACACACACACGCACGCACACCAACATGTACACGTGAGAGTGCAGTGCCAACAGTTTTGGCTTTGAACAATTCAGCGTTTTATACAACAATGGCCTGAAAACAATGCATCTTATGATAATGGTTGTATTCATGCTTTGTGCAGGGCCGGCTCCGGCACACTGTATTCAGGGAAGAGGTCGTGACCCTGAGGGGGGTGCACTTGCAGACAGAACCTCTGTGAACCTGAATGTACAGATTCAGACTTTACCTCTCTGACAGTTCCACTGCTGCACCTGATGGTTCAGCCTTCTGCTTTCATTTCAATCGTATTGATGTGATTTAGACATTAATGTCCAATGTATGTAATGTCATGTCCAACATATTGTCTGATTATATATTCTTTGAGAGTCATGCCAATTTTATTTCTATGGACCAAAAATCACAAAGTTGTCTTAGGGGGCTTTGCAATGTGTACAATATACAAGGAGGGATTTATGATTTATGTAACATTTTATTCCTAAAAACATGGCGAAAATAGATTTCTTTTAAGGCTGTTGACAGTATTTTCTGATTTATGGATTGATACAAAGATATATCAAACATTCCCTCTGTATAAACCATGACTCTAATATGTTAACAAAATGAAAGAAGAATTTTCAACCTGACTTTATCAGATTTCTGATCTGGAAATGTGTGTAAATCAGCGCACATTTAATAAGATAATGCCACATTGGCATTTTTAAACATAACATTTCAGAAAACTTGTAATACAAAAAAGAATTGCCTTAATGTACGTCATCAACTGAGGAAGTTTATTGCTGATATTTATTCGTAACATTTATTTCCCTATTCCCCTGTAGTGTCTCCCCTTAATGGGAAAGAAAGCGACGAGTTATAGAGGACAAGTTCCTCTTATGGTATCTTTGTGTGCAGAGTCTTAGAAGTAACAGTAACAGAATTATAATATCAATGAATAAAGTACATAAGTGTAATAAAATAGTGAAGGTATTGGACTATGAACACTTCTGGACTTCTCTTCATTTATATTATACTCTGCTGCGAAGTACTCAAGTGATCATTGACTTTCACAAAGTATCCGATCACCTGCACTGCGGTCCCCATCGCTGATGTATCTGTTGAGGTAGTGGGCAGTTATACACTCTGATTCGGTCTGACAGCACTGACTGTATAATGTAAAGGAACAACAAAGGCTCTTTCTTCTGAAGATGTTGAAAGTGTGCTTGAGTCAGTAATCACTCTTCCTCTCGCAGAGGACATTGTTGTTTTAGAATTTAGTTTGATGTAAAAATAAGCATAATTATAATACATTTTTTAAATAAATGTTTTTGAGGCCGGCAATATTTCTTCATCAACTTAGATACGTTTCTAAAAACAACATCTTGAAATTGTGTCCTTTCTTAGGGACAAAAAGAAAAAACAACGCAAAACAATTTCATATTCATTCAATATGTTTAAAGAAATGTGCTTATACTTTTTAAACGTTTAAATGTTTTTAATTCCCATAGTACCGTTGTTCCATAAATGAACCTTTGACTGAAACTTATATTTTGCATTAGTCCTCACTAATTGTTCCTTGAACATACAGTTGACATCATGTTGACTCTCTCTCTCATTTCAAACTGCTTTTGAATACAAACTGAGGTTTTGCTCTGTACTTGATTTGAATCATTTTTAAGTCAACCAAATCAAATGAAGCTCATAAAGTGTCATGAGACCAGGCTGCCACTGGATCAGGCTCACTGACATTCACTTTGCTTACAGTGTCAGAATCCCTTCCTTTTCCAAAAGATCTGTTTGCCCCAGCAAATTTACTGTCACACTTCACTGACTTCAAATGGGGTGGTATTCAGAGCGTGTGTGGAGGAGGGGGCGGGGGTGGGGGGGGGCGGTTGGTGTATGTGGGCTGATGAATAGCAGAAAATGTCACTGGATGCTTCACTCGGTTTTGTTTTTGTAACATTGGCTCTGAACGTGACGGTTACACTGGGGAGCATTAACTGGGTCCAGAAGCTTGGGGACGTTTCTTGCATTTTGGAGCAGTTTCCAGCGGAGACAAATGCAGGACGTGCCGCAGGTCAGACATCTATATGTGGTTCTGAGTGAGGCGGCTGGGGCTGAGACAGAGGCTGGGCAAAGGGACAGATGTAGGCAGAGAGACAGCGCAGGCTTTGGCAGGAGGACTCTAAGGCATCTTTACATTTCTTTACCTTCATCTTGGTTATCTTTTGCACCACTGAAGATTCACAACAGCTTGAAATGTCGCTCATCCTGACCGTGCTGGACAAGCTGGCTTACTTTCTGTCTCTGATAGCGTTCTGTGTCAGTGTGTCTTACAGCTGGCTGAAATGAAACTAGATTGTTCCTTTATATCTGCAACCTCTGATAATGACCGAGTGTGTTTTCAGTGGATATTTAACATATGATCCTGAGGTTTGTTGTTTGAGTTAGGATGGTTGTATTCAGAACCTGTGGACACCTGACACCTTTGTGTGAGTTTCTGAATCTTTGTTTAATATATATGTATATTCTGTGATGTGTCCTACGCTTGGAACTCAGGGAAGATGGAACAGGAGCCTTGAAGCTGCTTTAACGTAGGTCCTGGATGCCTACATATAAGCCATGATATCTGTGAAAGTGTTCAAACTGGGTGATAATTGTCCTTCAGGTGTAACTAAAGACAGTGAGCTCCTCGCCAAAGGTCACGATGCTGCAGCGGTGCATCCTGAGGCTGTACCATGTTCTTGCACTGGTGCTGTGTGTGTCAGCCAGGGAGGACTTTGACTGGACGAAGAATGAGAGAACGTCTTTCTACTACAGCACTTTCCCAACTGGTATGACGCACGATAAAACACAAAGTAGTCCACACACTGCCAAAGTCCAACATGTAATAATATGCAAAGCATTGACATCCTGTCCTCTGTTTTGCTCTGCAGGTTTCTCATGGGGAGCTGGCAGCTCTGCCTATCAGACTGAAGGAGCTTGGAACACAGATGGCAAAGGAATGAGCATCTGGGATGCATTTGTCCACAAAAAGGGGAAAATATTCTTAAATGACACGGGAGACACCTCTTGTGAGGGCTACTACAAGTTCAAGGTGACATGATAAAAAATATGGAGCACATTTCCATAAAAGAAAAGGCTGATGATTGCTTGAAATGAATGTTATAGCCACAGACATTATTTAATAAGTTAGGTTAAATTAAGCTGTGTTCATGTTTGTTATAGTTAACCAAATTTGTGAACTCACAAACGTACATTTTTACCGTATTTAAAAAGTAACGTTAGGTCAGAGAACTCCTCTTATTCCACAGTCTGACAGTATATTCTCTATGACCTTGTTCCAGCGCTTTAATGAAGCTATGTGATGTTTACACTAAGTGAAATATACAAAACTAAGATTTAAAAATTCATATCTATGTTTTTCTATGGCTGCACTATTCTATCAAATGGAAATATTCTAGATGTCTTTGTTCATCATTTTAGATACATCTACCAGCATTTGTTATCATTCAAAACCTTTTCTAACTTTTATATCTCCACCAGAATTGAAAGGTTGTTACACTTGCTGAGAGTTAGGTGAAAAGATTGATACCACTCTTATGCCTGTATGGTAAATATTAAGCTACAGCCAGGAAGCGTTTAGCTTAGCATGAAGATAGGAAACCGTCCAGAAGTTAAACAAGTCTGCCTTCCAGAACCTTTTACGAAAGCTAAAACAAACAAGATATAAACGTTTAATTAATGAGCTTTATAAGTGAAGGTAAGCAGCTTTGATCACCTTTTCAGAGAGCCAAGCTAGCTGTTTCCCCTGTTTTCAGTCGTTGTGCTAAGCTAAGCTAATCCCCTCCAGAGTGGTATCAAAGTTTTCATGAAGAAAGCCAATAAGCACCCAGTATATCTCAAAGGTCTGTGTGTGTGAACAATATTTGACTGCAGAGCATGACTTTTCAAAAATGTTTCCTGCTGTTTGTTTTTAAGGATGACATCACCTTGATGAAGGACATGAAGCTGAATCATTATCGTTTCTCCATCTCCTGGCCGAGGATTTTACCAAGCGGACTGAAAGGTAGCAACATGCCTGTATATACGTTCCATGTGTATTCCAGTTTTTCACTGAGGTCAACGGCTATAGGCCTATTTATTTGTTTATCTGATTTTTCTTTATTTGCTAGTGATTGAAATGTATTGAAGATTGAAGTCAAGAAGCAGAAAATGAATCAACATTCATGTTCAGTTGCTGCTTCCAGCTTTTCTCTGCGCTACACTGTTGTACGTGAAATACTTTTGAGTGTTGGAGGGCTCTTAGAAATCGTGATGGGCCGCAGCCCCAATTGTAATGTTATAATTCATGAAAGTGAATATTGATATTATTTTCATCAGTCACTGGCAACTCTTTCAGGTGAACACATCAACGAGAAAGGGATCAAATACTACGATGACCTGATCAACATGCTGCTGGACAATAAGATCACACCCATCGTTACTTTGTACCACTGGGATTTACCGCAGGTGAGCAGGAAACCTTTAGTATTTACAGATTAGAAGCTGCCGTGTGGATACTCACAGGGTTTTACTCTCCAGGTGTTACAGGAGAAGTACGGCGGCTGGCAGAACGTCACCATGGTGAACTACTTCAACGACTTTGCCAACTTGTGCTTTGAAAGATTCGGAAACAAAGTGAAGTACTGGATCACTTTCAACAATCCGTGGGTATGTCAGTTAGGAGGGAAGAGGTGCATTCACTGTCTTGTGAACAGATGTAATGTTTGACTTGGATATCAGAGAGCGTCATCTTGTGTTTTCAGTCCATTGCTGTGGAGGGATATGAAACAGGGGAGCATGCACCTGGTATGAAGCTGAAGGGAACCGGAGCTTACAAAGCTGCCCACCACATCATCAAGGTAAGACTCAAGAGATGATGCTTTGTATCCAGGCTGGTGTGTTTCTGTCTGGGCAGACCACAACATTCCCAGTTTTACTGCATGTCCATTAATCTTGATAATATTTTTAGGAGAGGAGCCTTATGTCAAAATCTAGTTTTAAGAGCTTTTCCTATTTAGACGAAACAATGTCATCACAAGGACACAGGGTTGACAGGGTACGTACGTTACGCACAGAAGGCATAAGAAGGGACTCAGGTGGTCAGTAGAGACGCAGCAGCACACCTTTGCCCGGAGTCTCTACAGGTTAACCAGGCCACGGACCGTAAACTACAATACTGACATTGGTACCCGCTCCTTTAGGTTCTGTGGTGCCGGCAGCTGTAATGAGTTACACTTTCACATAAAAAATATTTTTTAATGGAAGGTCAAATTATGACTTATGAGAAACTTGGAAATGTAAGCTTTCCATCCTAGTTATAATTTACATTTTTTATAATCAATTTGTTGGGATATTTTAGCTTGAAGGTGATATAATGATGATGTCACTTGGAGCCGTTGCACCAGCTGTTCATAAACTTCGTTATAACATAAAGTGTACTAAGTGGAGTTCTACGCATCACTAAATTAAAAGTGTATGGTTGCGCCTTACAGACTAGTTCTTAAGTAGAGATTAGCTGGCAAAGCTAACGTTAGCATGCTAATATCTGAGCCGTTTAGAGCAGGGGTGTCAAACATGCGGCCCGCGGGATGACTTTGCAAAGTGTAAAAATGAGTTGTTTTGATCATAAAGTAAAAGCCTTGGTAGATACACAGTGATCAGTAAGTTGTAACACACATGTGTAAATGATAAACTAATACTATACTATAATACTATAAAACCATGGGAGATCGCGCCTTCTGCTCTGCCGCTCCCAGACTGTGGAATGCTCTCCCTGAACATCTGAGGACACCACAGACTGTGGATGCTTTTAAAACAGGCCTAAAAACCCATCTTTTTAACAGAGCATTTTGCTAGACTTTAACCATTTTAAAGTGTCGTCTTGTCTGCCTATCAAATGTTTTTATTTTATTTTTTTAAATGTATATTTTGCTCATTGTTTTTACTCTGTAGCACTTTGTGTTTTGTTTACGCAAATGAAAAGTGCGCTTATAAATAAAATGTATTATTATTATTATTATTATTATTATTATTATTATTATTATTATTATTATTATTATTATTATTAATACTATTGTTGAAATTGCTCCTTTTTTTCTTAAGAAGTTTCAGTTTGTTCATAATGTTTTGTAAGAAGATTAAATTTGAACATTACAGAATGTACTTTCTTGCACTAAAACGAAGGGAAACATTTGGAGTTGTTGTTATTTATAGGTTATTATGCTGTGATGTTACTGGTCCGGCCCACTTGAGATCAAAGTGTGCTGCATGTGGCCCCTGAACTAACATGAGTTTGACACCCCTGGTTTAGAGTGAAAGAGGGAACAAAGAGTATGGTCGACACGTCTGACCTAAAACTTTTTAAATGTTTCATAATGAAAAATTTGTACATTACATTTCACAAAAATAAAACAACAACTCTTAATTCATGAAGCTTTATGCTAATAACATTAGACTATGAATGACTTCAGTTAGCTTAGCATAACCAGATATTTCCCTCTCATTATAAACTGTATGAATACTGCTAACTCTGAAACACAGACTTATAATAAAACTGATACCTACATTTAGAAAAGATATCTTTTGTGCTTCTAAAACTACTTTTTGATGCTTTGGTGATTTCTTGTTTACTTCTTTACACTTGATTGGACGGTGTTACAGATGTTTCCTAGCAACCGATTTACCAGCTGAGATATTTCTTCAGTTTTAACGGTGCAACCTGATTTAGTAACTCACGAGTTCAAGCTAGAAGGTAGTTACTGAGAACTTGGGAAGGCCTTTACGTTCAAACGTAGTGACAGGTTAATGAAGAGCTATCTTTAGATCAACGACCACAATGGAAATATGTCTTCAGTGTGTCACCCTCGACATTTTGTAGTTGTGCGTGATTTGATGTTCTTCTTCTGAATCAACTAAAGTAAAAAATAAAAAACAGTCATCAAGCTGACGCTGCTTTTCTATTTCTAAACCAGGCGCATGCTAAAGTTTGGCACACGTATGACATGCAGTGGCGAAGCAAACAAAAAGGTAAAAAGCAAAACTGACGACACAATTTAGTTGGTTTGGTATTTTTTTAGATTGAAGTCAAAGATGAATTGCCGCCATGATGTGTGTGTGTGTGTGTGTGTGTGTGTGTGTGTGTGTGTGTGTGTGTGTGTGTGTGTGTGTGTGTGTTTAGGCCTGGTCGGGATCTCGCTAACGGCTGACTGGGGGGAACCAGTGGACATCACCAACCAGAGGGACATTGAAGCAGCAGAGAGATACATCCAGTTCTACATGGGATGGTTTGCTACCCCCATCTTCAACGGAGACTACCCCCAGGTTATGAAAGACTACATTGGTACGTCACGGTCAACTCCAACTGTTTAGTAGAGACGGTTCTCATTAGAAACATCAGCATCAGATATTTGGCTCAAAACAAAAGTTCTTGTTGGATCGTTTGAACCTTTATCTGGCCTGATGACATATTCATTCATATTCATTATTAAAGGTATTGAACTTTGACCTTTAGGCAGGAAGAGTGGCCAGCAGGGCCTGGGAGCTTCACGGCTGCCCGTCTTCTCGCCTCAGGAGAAGAGTTACATCAAGGGAACATGTGACTTCCTGGGCCTCGGCCATTTCACAACTCGCTACGTCACCCTGAAGAACTACCCATCGGGCCTTGGAGACAGCTACTTTGCAGATCGTGACCTTGCTGAGCTGGTTGACCCAAAATGGCCGGATCCAGGCTCTGAATGGCTCTACTCTGTTCCCTGGGGCTTCCGTCGCTTGTTAAACTTTGTCAAGGTATGCAACACAAATCTGACTAAAATCCAAATATTTTAGCCGTATGAGATACGTCAAATATAGAATGAAATTGTGCTGGGAGTAAAACTAATTCAACATGCAGAGATTACAATATAAATGGCATATAAGTGCTATGGGCTCTCACAGCCATCCAAAGTAAACTCATAGGAAGAATTTAGAGCCAAATAAGGGCTTACAAATGTTTGAAAAAGCAATGGATATTGAAAGTACTGGAATTTTACCCAAACAAATAGTTTGAGATTTTTGGAAATAAGCTTATTTTAGATGAGCCAGGAGGTGATTAGCTTAGCTTAGCATTTAGACTGGAAGCAAGGGAAAACTGCTAGCGTGGCTCTGTCCAAAGTTAAAAGTTACGCCTACCAGTAACTCTAAAGCTCTATAAATGAGTTATATCTTTTTTGTTTAGTTGCAACAATTACATATATATGTACAAATAAAAATGTGTGGTTTAAGATGGAGTTTTGTAATTAAACGTTATCCATGCCCCCGGCACTTCAGTGCAAATATATTGTTTTGATGTTGAACTTTATGCTAAGCTAAGCTAGCTCCAGCTCTGCGGTTAACGTGGAGACACGAGACTGGTATCCATCTTCTCATCTAACTCTTGACAAAAAAACTAAAAATTAAGTTTCTAATGTAAAAAGACTTACAAAGATATGGGTTAGGAAACATGAACTATATTGTACAAGTGAATGTAAGTACTTAATGATATCAGTTTGTAATCCATCCGGAATGTAATACGATGTCTCTCCAATAGACTCAGTATGGAAACCCCATGATATACGTGACAGAAAACGGCGTGTCAGAGAAAATGCTGTGCACTGAACTCTGTGATGACTGGAGAATGCAGTACTTCAAAGATTACATCAATGAAATGCTCAAAGGTGAAACAACAACTACTGAACACAAAGACAGCGGCGGAAAAGAACGCTTTCCCAGCCTGGTCCACATGTTCTACGACTAACGAAGTTGTCAAATTAAACTTGTCACCTTTTTGTTTGTTTTTTTGCCCTGGTTCAACTAACAGCGATTAAGGATGGCGTGAACGTGAAGGGTTACACGGCCTGGTCTCTGCTCGACAACTTTGAGTGGGATGAAGGATACTCCGAGAGGTTCGGACTCTACTATGTGGACTTCAGGAACAAAAATAAACCACGCTACCCGAAGGCCTCTGTCCAGTTCTATAAACGCATCATCAGCTCGAATGGCTTTCCCAATCAGAGAGAGGTAAACTCTGACATCATATTGTTCAAAGTCCCTCTTGAGCAGAACATGTTTAACTGTGAGAGTTTGTCGGATGTTTACAGGTGGAGAGTTGGAAGAGGAAAGCTGTGGAGACTTGCTCCTCCAGTAACCAGCTCCTGGCTGCAGGTTAGTACAGTGAAGCATTCTAAAGTGTAGGCTGTGATGAAGCTAGGTGGGGCCAAACAAAGGAAAATTCTGTCTCAAGCTTGTTATTCCGCTATCTAACAGAGTTTTTCTTTGTTTTGCCCCTCCAGCTAGAAGAAAATCCCAGGGAAATCAGGAACATGCAGGAATGCAAAAGGCTTGGCCAGTGCATGATGAAGTTTAGGTACCAAAGTTGTTTCTGAGTGAAGTCAAGATCAACTGGATTCTTTTTGTTTTTTTACAATGCAATGCCACTTTATACTTCCACTCTACTTCACTTCAGAGGCAAACACTGCACCTTGTACTCCTCTACATTTCACTATGCAGACTCAGGTTTGACATTCAACAACATATAATGAGTTTAGAAATATATGACACATTGTTTTAGAATGAACTGACCAACAATAAATACAATGGCTCAGATTAGCTCCATCTTGACCAGCGGCAACATTAAATACCACTTTCTAAAATAAGGGTACATATTTCAAATGAATTGTATTTCCAAATGTTCAGTTCTCATGGAGTTGACTTAGTTATTATCACGTGACCTATTAATGGAGTATCATCAATAAATTATAGATCTCAACTAAGCAAAATAACTGTTTTGTTGTACTTTAATGTGAATTTGTTGGGTAGTTTGTCACTGATCAGGGCCTCAGGGTGGGCTCTTGTCTTCACCATCATTGCCTCCTCACGGCATGTTGTGTGTCAGCTGTCTCAGTTCAATAAAGGGAAATGAAGGGCCTCAGGGTGGGTCATGATTTATTACCTGATCCTAGCCCCGTATTAAAAAGGGTCCCTGTGTTGAGCTCTAGCTTTCATCATCTAAGTTTTGTGCATTACTGTTGCATATTCCCAAGTTGCTGTGCTTAATCAAATAACTGCACATAAACAACTTCAAGCCCATCAATTCATTTACAAATAAAACCTTTAAGGCCTTGTGCTATTTCACAAACTTTAGGAGTTCTCAAAGCCCAGCAAACAATAACTGTTATTATCCGCACACATCACACATACATTTTTTAAAACTCTCAACACATTGCCTAAGAAGGTCAAACACCTGACACATTACACGATGTATTCATGAGTTAATTATTCAAAAGTCAAATACACTGAGAAGTAAACAGTAAATAAATGAAGAAATAATCAATCTTTAAGATACATTGTTTTTTCTCTATGTTTCTAAAGTCCATAGCAACCCTTTCCAGTGACTCGAAGGTAGGACTGCAAATGGAGACGCTTACTTACATTTCTATGTATGTGTTTCAGATCCGTTGATCGGCCACATGGAGATGGTAACAGAGATTGTGGTTCCCACCGTGTGCACGCTCTGCATCCTCCTCAGCGCAGTGTTCCTCATGTTCCTGCTGCGTGGACGCATCTGAAGGAACATACACACACACACATACACATCTGAGAGTGACTTCAAAGCTGTAAGATTTTATCCTGTCGAGAGCATTTTGTTGATTTAACTGTCCTGCTGTTCTGTTTTGAATAAACACTTTTCAAGGTTGTCACTAATAAGTAAAAATAGCCGGTACATGTCACAACTCTGGAAGAATAAATTCAGGCTTGGTATATTACTATTATTATTTTTCAACAAACTGGTCTGTGTGGTTTTTTGACGTAGCTCAGTTTTGTAGGCTACTCAAGCTAACTGCAGAGAGGAGATGGTTTATTGTCAACAAGTCTGTAAAATGGAGAAATAAGAGTGATGGAGATACATTGATGTACTCTCTGTGGATCATACAATTAAAAACAATTTTTAAGACTTAAATGGCGCTGATTATTGAATGAATTGTTCAGATAAATCACAGAAACACTTTTTCCTGCACAGCGTTTTAACCTTTAAATTAAAAGCCCTTAAACTGGACTCTAATAATGAGACGGGGAAACCAACATACACACGTGTGTAATCTATTACAAATTATATTGTAGGCTGACACTGATTTTGAGGCATGTTGAAATTATTTAACTGACTTTTTTCAAATGAATAATCCATACTAAAAAGTAAATAAGAGTAGCCCCACCAACAATACATGACTGATCTGACTAACATTTAACAAAGCCTAAATCTATGTTTCTCATTGCAAAGGTTTTAATT
This sequence comes from Cottoperca gobio, assembly GCF_900634415.1. Taxonomy (NCBI): domain Eukaryota; kingdom Metazoa; phylum Chordata; class Actinopteri; order Perciformes; family Bovichtidae; genus Cottoperca; species Cottoperca gobio. Next base: position 6,791,200 of record NC_041357.1, read on the forward strand.
ATGTTATTAACAAATTGCCTATTTTTCACCTAGCCTGTATAATAAATCTAAAATAAAAAATACTGAATGGGCCTTGAATGAAATGCAAGCATATACATTTGAGTATTTCAGTTGTTTTGGTGTAAACTTTAGCTCAAAACATGTTTCAGATTCTATAAAGATAGACTATGAATGACAATTTTTACTCTAGGCTGTTTACCATATTAATGGAAACATGTTATTCTGATTATAAACTTCTTTATTTGTTCATCAAAACACAGATTTTAGCGGTACACATTTTCAGTTAATTTGGCTTCTACTGTGCAATAATTCATAAAACATCTATTTAAAACATATTTAATTAGCATTGTTGGTGGGAGCCTGATAGAAAGACTATGCCAACAACTGCTTCTCTCTCATTTTGGGCATATGATAAATACATAACTTGAACATTATTTGCCCTGTTTTAAGATCCAGTCCCTGAATGTTAAAGCTTCGAATTTAATAAACAGCAGGTTTGTTGGTTCTTGATCAATACTATTGTTAACAATGTGTATGTCGCTCTTTTGAAGTATAACATTTGATTTGTTTTATACATGTACTTCCCCAATACTTCTACACAGTAATCATGCTCATTTGTATTGGACCTTTATTTTGAAAAAAGAGATCTTCCTAACGGAAGTTGATGTCACTAGCTTGGCACTGCTTGTTGCTCGCTCACCGGACAGTTCGTAACTGGTAAGGCAATATTATAATGGCATCATATTTGATAAGCTATCATTATTTTGGTGACTTGTGGTTTAAGTTAAGTCGTTATGTTTTACCATTTCGCTGACAGCAGCTAGCTTACATCTTAGCTAACTTATCCAAAGTATCTCAGCAGCTGCTCGTGAACGATAGCTCAGCAGCGCGGTGTTTACTCTCTTCTACATCTACAAATGTTGCTCAGAAATAAAGTTCTGTTCGGCCAACGTTGAGACAAAGATGTGAATGTCCTGTTCACCAGGTTGTCCATCTTCTCCTGGCCTCGCTGTGGGACGGTGAAACACAGAGGACTGACAGTATTTACACTTTGTCTTTGGGCCATGATTGAGTTTACCGCCTTCTTCGAAAGCTGGGTTCGACCGATATCTGTTTTGTCTTGGCCGATACCCATTATGAGCTATCGAGAAGAGAGCATTGATATCGGGGACCAATATTTCTACATAATAATAATAATAATAATAATAATAATAATAATAATAATAATAATAATAATGAAAACAGGAAGATTACAATTCAAAGCACTGTCATTAACTTAAGCACAAAGTAACTGACATGGAAATGCGGAATAATATACAGAATTAAGTATAGAATAAATATATAATGTAAAGTAAACAGTAACAGGTAATATGAATACATTAGATATATTCAGTATGAGTAGTATGAACATCAGTAACAGTGCGAACAAGCTAAGATATACAGTATTGGCCTTAGACTGTATGTAAATATGAACATAGGCAGTGCAGGTGTAAGTATAACATGTGTTTCAGAGTGTAATTACAAGTAGTGCTAATAATAGACATTACATAAACATCTGGATTTATGATATTCATAGGGTTGACACTATAGATATATGTACAGTAGAGACAATGGTATAAATATAATCTAAATATAGGTCAGTATATACAGTATGGTATTATTATACTGTATCATTTAATTGTATGTAAATATTCATCAAAGTAAATATACAGAATAAGTGTAGTGGAGTAAAAAGTATTAAAAACAATTCCTCAAGTGTAGTGGAGTAGAAGTATAAATGATTGTAAACCACTGGAAGTAAAGTATCTTGTAATTGTACATAAGTACAATAGGTGAGTAATTGCACTTTATTATTATATTATAATTATTTTCCAGCTGTTCCATATCAATTAATTGCTATTCATTTTCATTAGCATGTTTGTTTCAATCAATGCTACTTACATTTAGAATATGAGTTTTGATATACTTTGGTTAAGCCTTTAGACATACAAGGACACTGATCTTCAAACCAAAATAGTCATGTTAGATTTAATCTGTTGCTATTTTCTTACTTCTACAGTAACTTATAAAACAGCTGCTTCTGTAATCAGTCAAACTAATGTCAACTAATAATATTATTGCTTTTAAAGCTGATTGTGGCTGATGCAGGTTTTACTTTTCCTCCAGCAGTTGCACACCATGGAAAATGGCCTGTTTCACATTCCTGACTTCAACAGCATAGAGGATGAAGGCTTCCCTCCCCTCCCACCACCTCACTCCCCGGGTCAGGGAGGACAGGAGGACCGAGACCCTTTTGCAAATGGTGAGAAGCTGCATCAGTCAAGAGAATATTCAACATTTTAAGAGATTGGAAAGAAAAGTATTGTTGCTTGACCTGCCAGTCCCCCCCACCTACAGGTGGTAATTGAAAGTCTTTATTTGAAAAACTGGCTGCTAATCTGCCATGCTGTAGGTTTTCTGTTTGACGGTCAACAAAGCGATGTTGACCACCTGACCTGTTGTGTGCTGGGTTAATGCAGGGGAGGAAGATGGCGACATGTCCGGGCTGGCGGATGTACCCGCTGCTAAAAGGAAAGGAGTGAAGAGGCCGCAACCCAAGCTGGACTCACAGAGGTACCAGACTGTGCTTTTACATCATGGCAGAGGAGTTAAACGTAGAGCTGATGTTAGGACCAGGGGGCCTCAAAGCATAACTAAAGCATGCACTTGTAATGTAGAGAAGAAATGTTTGTTTGTCACAGGCTATTTTATTTAATTAGAGCTCCACTTGAAGGTTTTGAAGTTAATTTTTACACTTACTGCAACTACTTACATACAGTGACAATCAGTGATTTATTTAACCGTCACAATGAAACATCACTGCAGATTCATTTTTACATACAAAATACAAAAAGATCCTGTTAGAGCTCATTTAATTACTTTTCATAACATACAACCTTAGAGCTGCCCTTATCAATATTTTGTTATATTTTTGCATTTGTCATTTCTTTCTTCAGGCTGATCTCAGAAAGAGGACTTCCAGCTCTGCGAACTCTGTTTGGTGATGTCCATTTCAAAGGCAAAGGGAAGGAGGTAGGAGCTGACGACAGATTAACAGAGCAGCAGATAACTGTGGAGCAGTTCATAAGAACTGTACTTGATCCTGTCACATACATTAACCAACATTTCATAATGTTTTGTGTGTGTTTGGTGCGACCAGGCTGAGGACCTGCGGCTGCTGATGCAGAAGATGGAGAACTGGGCGCACAGGTTGTACCCCAAAATGCAGTTTGAAGATTTTATTAACAAAGTGGAGAAACTCGGCAACAAGAAGGAAGTGCAGGTGGGATGAAGATGTTGCTGCTGAATGTTTTAATGAGATGTACTTTTGTTCAACAGTTCAGAAGGAATCAGTATTAAAGTCATTATTTTTCCCTGCGGCAGACCTGCCTCAAACGGATACGACTGGACATGCCACTGACACACGAAGACTTTGTGGGTGGTAAGAGATAGAAACACACTATTGATGGTCATCATGTTACAGAGACGCATGTTGCATCCGGAATTGATTGAACACTATCCAATTGTTGGTGAAATGTACTTTTGATGCATATAAAGTGTCACCTGCTGCATCATCCAAACATTTGAGATGTAACATTTGGTTTTATTCTGCCAAGTAAATGCTCTGTGTTTGTTTTCAAGCCTCATGAGCGAATTAATAGTGAATTATAATAACAAGTTCTTCCCATGTGGCACCCAGCAGGGTGACCCAGGTTCAAAGTTTGACTCAATCCACGGTTCTGTGAAAATGTTTAGGTGAAGAGGAGGCAGCTCCTGAATCGCACGTCTTCGAGGAGCCAGATCCCTTTGACAAAGCAGCGCTTTAACGACCTGCAAAGGCCGGTCAGCTCTACTCCAGCTGCTCCACCTACTATGGCTTCCCCACCTGCCCCAGCTTCCCCACCTTTTTCCTCCCCAGCTGCCCCCTCCCTGACCGAGGAGCAGCGTAAACGCATGGAGCTGAACAGACAGCGGGCCTTGGAGAAGAGGCTCTCCCGCCAGCAGCAGCAAACAGGTGAGGGGTCTCTTCATCAGTTCTCTGTCATGAAATAACAACAATGTTCCCTCCAAACGATGCAGCAGCACCTCAGCAAGACCAGATGCATTCACTTCAATCAAAAATGTAGCTTCCAACAATCCTTGTTTAGTTCATCCCCATCAGGCCTTTTTTAGGCTTTTTGTGCTTTCCTAAAGACAAATGTCTACAACATTAAAGCATAGCAAGTAAAGTAATATGTACATGTGTAGTAAATGTGCATTGAAAGAAAGTATAAAGAAAAGGAAGAAATAAGATATAAAAAAAAAAAAAGATGATTGAACAAAAGAAATTCACACTCCAGATTCCTATTTGTACCCCTTTGATCCCACCCCCACATAAATTCACTCGCACAGGATATATAGAGTATCCATACGGTGTTTAAGACACGTTTTCATAAGAGTAAATAAAGTAGTAATAAAAATGAAAACAAATAAAATACAAAATCAGTATCAATTAAATAAACTTTGTATTCAGTCCGTTTTAAATATTTCAAGAATCCAGTGCTAAAATACATCATATCCTCTCAGTGATATCAAGAATATAACTTTACTGCAAGAAACGTTTAAAAACTGACACAACGTTTAACTGTGTATATAACGTATAACTCCTCGTGCCACCCTCCAGATCCTGCAGACTCTCAGACTGTTGACTCGTCCACGTCCGCAGATGAACCCACATCTGTCTCCTCTGCAAACGTCCTCAACAATTCCGAAGATCAGGATGAAGATAAGGTGGAGGATGAAGATAAGGTGGAGGATGAAGATAAGGTGGAGGATGAAGATAAGATGGAAGATTCAGAGCTGAAGCCAGCCTGCAGCAGCTCACAACAACCCAGCCAGCTTCCACACACAGACTCTGAGCCTTCTGCTGAATCGCCTCAGTGTGAGAAAGAGGAAGAAGGCAGCCTCAGCCAGGACCATCAGCCCCGTGAAGAGTGTGAGGACGGAGAGTAATGCTCAGGGGGCAGCACACACTCTGAGTTTAGGAGCGACCGACCGGACGGCCAAAGTTTTCTTTTTGGAAACGAATCAAACTTGTGCATAACTTGTCTTCTTGTAGTCTGCAACCCAACTTTGTTCACATTCAGAATGCCTGTTCCCCTTTTTCTATTAGCACCGATCCAACATCTGTTGTTTTGTTGTCATGCCGGCAGCATTAAATGCAACAGATCTTACCATTTATTGATAGGATTGTTTGGTTTCACACATTTCCAGATATTCCTGAACTGTACTGTTACTTTTAAACGGCCATGTGAGCCTTGATGTCAGTAACATGCTGCCTGCAGTTAATAGTGCCTTGTTATTGTCCATGTGGTGCCGTATCAGTGCAGCATGACCTTCTCTTTTCTGAAGCTTAAGCTGAGGAAACTTCTGTGACCTGAGATGATCCTCCAATGTTTCATCATTGATGAATCAGGACATTGTTGGTGTTCTTACCAGTTTATTAAAAATGCCGAACAATAAACATTTTCCTTTCAAATGGAATCTGTATGTGGACATCTGATCCTTACGGTACAGTGTCAGACACGATCAGCGTACAAAGCGTTAAGTTAACTATTATGAAAGTATTTAGCAGCGTAGACGCAGCTCAGTCTACACTGGAAAAATACAAGGAGAAGAATTCCTTTGCATCTTCAATTATATCCAACTTCAGATCAAAGTTCAGTGCTACATGTCATTCAGTGTCTCAGTGTCTACACTACTACTAGTCTCATCAGAACATCAGATAATCCCTGTTAACCTGCAGTTCTTCTCTAGTCACACCATAAATCTGTGGTTCTAATCTTTGGACCAACATAAGGAAATCAGCATATTTCTCATCTCATTTAATATCAAAGAACTTATTTACACTTTGCATCATCAAGCATTGTCCTTTAAATGGTAAAAGAACTTAATAAATATCTACACATCTGTTCATCTGTCAAAGAGAAAAGCCTCTTCTGCTTGTGGCTGTTGTAGATTATTTGTCCATAGAAATATCAGTAGTCATCTGCGGGCTCCATGTTGCAGCTGCTCTATGCTGTTGTTGCACACACCTGTTTATCCACCTGCAGGTCCAGCAGAGCCAGCTCTCTCACCTCCTCCAGGAGAGAGTACAGATTGGGAGTTTTGCTCTGGCTGAACTCTCTCTCCTCTCTGGAGAGTTTGGGGCGCCGGGCCGCCTTCTCCTGGGCCGCCTCCTCGGCCAGGCGCACCACCTCCTGGACCAGCTGGCTGCGACCCTGCGAGCGGGGCTGCGGGGGCTCAGTCCTGTGGTGGGGCTTGTTGCTGGTGACCTCCAGGTTTAGAGTGTCTGCGTGGCAATGTGTCGAGCGCACAGAAATACGAACCTGTGCAGAGCAGAGGACTCAAACGTCACAATATGTCCTCAATATTATCAGGGAAATTAATAAAGCATATTAAAGAAATCTGAATATTTCTCCAATGTCGATACATATTGCAGCATGGCAAATTCAGGCACATGTAACAATTATAAAAAATTAACTTAAAAGGCTTTGTTTGTGAAAAACATTTAAAATGCCTTTATTGTAATGGTATCGTCAAGTTAGATCTAAAAACAAACGCCATTTTGAATTATGTTCATATCTATCAAAAAAGTGTCCTGTGGAGTTTTAGACCACTAGCAGCGCTATGGAGAAGTGTTTCAAAGAGTGGATCCCCAGTTTCTTTGTAACGGGTAATGCACATGCTCGTGACTCACTGTCCCCAGTTTCAAGCTATTCTGCTGATTGTGCAGCAATGTGCCTGAAAGGACAGTGAAGAAGAAGAATGCCGGCAGGAACACATGGATGTAAACAATGCAGGATATTAAATATTAAATATCAGCTCTGCAGATATTTTCTGAGGAAGGAAATCACAATATGATTCCCCTTAAACATTTATAATAAATTATTTTCCTAAAATCGCACTCAGCGACTCACAGTGATGTGGTGGAACAGGCTGAAGGTGGAGGTGCCGCAGCTGGAGGTGGTGGTGATGTGGTCCGAGTACCGTCGCACGGAGCCGCTCTGCCACTCACAGCTGCCGTCCTGCCCTGCAGCCACCACTTGGCCCTCTCGATTCTTCACATACACCGGCCCTTTCACACCGTACCTGGAGGGGAGCACGGGCGTGGAACATTTTATAACAGCGTCAGTATAGTATACAATGTTTCTTTTTCTTTTCAGGCCATTTCACTCAAACCGTTAATTAGATTAATCCTGAATATTTTCCATTAATACAAAGATTAAAACGTTAGTTCAACGTGAAGTGTAATAAACAATATTGCCGTCCTTTAAAAATATCAAATTGACCAGAACGAAAGTTGTAATCTATCAGTAGCCCTACTCGTTAGTGTCTTACTCTGGGACAAACACCAACACGCCGTTGTCTCGGATGGAGTAGACGACAGCGTCTGCCACACAGCTCTGGTCTGACTGAGGGTCTCGCTCTTTGAAGTAGAGACACTGAAACAACTCTGTGGAAATCTTCTGGGCTCGCTGGGCTGCCTGGAAGAAATCACACAGAGGTCAGAGGTCAGAGGTCAGAAGAGTTTATTTCCTATAGTAAGAAGTGAATCATAAAACAGCACTGACCCTGTTCTTGTTGTTGATATGATGAGCCGTTTCTTCCAGTTCTTTGTTACCGGCTATTGCTTTACCAAGACCCCCCCCCCTGTCCATGTCAATGGCCGCGGTGAGAAGGCGGTGCACCACGATGTCGGCATAACGACGGATGGGTGAGGTGAAGTGTGTGTACCGGTCCAGAGCCAGACCTAAAGGAACAGACATCAGTTACACAGTTACACAGGAGACACTACAGCCATATGGTCAAAGAATTTAACTCATTTAACTTCCCCAGTTGAAACTTACATTGGGACAATTCTTTTTTGTATTATACGTTTTCTGAAATGTTATGTTTAAATATGTAAATGAGTTATCTTATTAAATATGTGCTCGTTTGCATACATAACCGCAACAGAAATCTGAAGGTTGGAGGACGCCTGATTCAAAATTCTTCTTTTATATTGTTGACATGTTAAAAAGGGTTTTCAGAGGGAATGGATATCTCTCAGAAATCAGAAAATACTGTCAACAGCCATACAAAAAAAGAAGTTTTTGCAATAACATGTTACATAAATCAGACTCTGAATGAAATATAAACAAAGCCCTCAGTAAAAACCTTCAGAACATAGAGAGGAATGAAACTGGAGAGGTCGGTGTTTGTAAGAGCTGCTGAAGTGAAGATCTTTGGCTGAGAAGAAATTTTGAGAAAACGTTCTTTGAAGACATGTATCGTAAAGTTCAATACATTTTGCAACACACTACAGGGGGATAGGGTAAAACATGCAACTCATAGATATGACCAGACTCTTCAGCAGCTGATTACTTACACTAAGATAATTAGTTTTTGTTTAACACATATATAACACATTTTCTAAAATTGTATGTTTAAATATGCAAATGAGGCATTATCTAATGCTAACCTTTGGTGAATCTAGAAGAAATCTACAGACGTAAATAGACCGTCATTAAAATAAACACTGAAATTATGTATTCTTTCCACTAGTCTAAAAGACAAACTCAAAATGTACCAGTCAATGAAGAAAAGAGGATTTTGACTGTCGTCTCGCTTTAATCTTTGTTTGTCTCAAATTCTCACTTAACTGTCAAATCATAGAAATAAGATAAATTGATATGCTTCTAAAGATCCTGAATTTGTATTGAAAAGCCCACAGAAACACATGTAGAAGCAGTTCCACTGAATAATACAATAACAGCTGAGGATATGGTGAGCGTATTGTCTCGCCCACCGTAATGGTAGCACTGGTCTTGGGACTGAAGACCAGTGGAGAAGTACAGAGCCTGTGACATGGCTGTAGTGGCCATTATTCTCAGCAGCCTGTTCACCAGCGGGTCCCGTGGGTCCACAGCCCGGTCCAGAGAGTCAGCTAGAGCCTTGTTGGTCCTGGAGGAAGAAAACTAGCTGTTGGAATGTGATGTGTGTGCTGACAGCTACAGTTGTCACGTGGTGGAACATAATGATGCAGGAAAGAAGTGTAACAAATCATCTCAGTCGTGTAACTGTTGTGTAAATGAGTGTAACACAGTTTTAATATATTGCCCAGCCCTTGTTGACACTCATAACACAGTCACCTGGTGTCGATGGTGAATCCCCCGGCCACAGCGCTGTCCACCAGCTGGCTGAAGAACTCCTGCCGTGGTGGCGGGTGACGCCTCAGCAGGGCCTGATGAGGGAAGGTCTCCTGGATCTTGCGCGCCACCCAGTGGTTGGCGTAAATCATGCACTCAGCCACGGTCTCATGGACCTCCAGAGGCTGACGGGGGATCAGGGCTGTGATGTTCCTCTCCTCATCCAGCTGGGCACGCACCTGAGGAGGGATTTGAGAATATGGAACAATCAGTGGACTCTTCAGTCTTTACAAGAGCTCTAAGTGGAGATATTAAAGGACACGGCTGGCAATATTATATGATTCTTCTCATAACAAATCCCATGAAAAGACTTCCGATGAATGTATCTACTAACAAGTGTTGTGTGTGTATCAAAGCTGATACACACCGTCCTGCTGCCACAAATACTCACCAGAGCACCAAATGTGGATTCATCCACCGCTGAAAATAGTCCCCAACAAATGCAACACTTCCTTCTAGTAGTTTGATAAAAACTACAGAGACCAGCTGTTTTAGGAAATTATTGAACTTTTAAAAATAGGGAGCTATATGTGGCAGTGGGGTGTGGTTACGCCGCCGGTGTAGAAAGGGGAGTGTCTCAGCTGGACAGAATCAGGCAATCAGTCACATAATATAAGCGTGGTGGTAACATGTTTCTGGTCTCTTGCAGTAGAGTCCTGGAGGAGGGACGTGTGCGTCAGGGAACGGCCGGAGGACTTTGGGAGACTGTATTTTTGTTTTGTCTGGAAAGGCTAAAGTGTCACCATTAAAACGGTTTGTCTCCTTTGGTCATGGTTCCTGTTCAGGCACCAGAAGCAGGTTACCACCAGGCTTATATTGTGTGACTGATTACCTGATTCTGTCCAGCTGTCTGATCTTTAGCTGAGACATCTCATCTCTCCCCCAGCTGCGGGCGCTGTAACCACACCGCACTGCCACAATATATATTCGTGATCCATTTTTAAAGATACTTTCGACTAACAGCAGGAGCAACTAAGTGGAGCTGAGAGCCAGACGATGTAGGACAATAACTCCAGCCTTATCCTTGAAGACAATGCATCTTTTACTTTGTGATTATTGGTGCAGGACTGTCAGCGTGAGTCATTTATCCTGGTTGACATGAAGTTATTATGAAATACATTTGGAAACATTTAGTTTGGATCCAACATTCTCAGTGGCAACAAAGCTTTCTTTCATGGTGACATATCTTCACAACTCCACCAGGACGTTATACAGAAACTCTCATTCGAATAGGTTCAATAAATAATGGTTATTTTTTACAACCTAAAGTATTTGGTACGATGTAATTCCATGATGTCATCTGCTGTGATACAACTCAAGCTATCACACATATCTAAATAAGCTAAAAGACAGTTTATTAGAGAGCATCGTGCAGATGAACAAGGAGAATTCATATCTTGTTTTGATAGATGACAACTCTTCGTAAATGAAACGCAGAGCTCTAATGTGTTTCACAGTGGACTGCTCTGTACTCAGCCTTTATTGTAGTATTCCAACTGAAATTGCTTTTTGATTTTTGTGTGAGATAACCAGCTGTCTGGTGGCCTAGATGTTTAAAAATAACTCCACTATATTCCGTGGTACAATGTCGTCAAACCAAAGACTGCATGTTTCTGTGTGAAGCATGTTTTACTTTCCTTTTCCGGGGGTTTGGGAACCATGAACTGTGTGTGCTTTGCAGCAGTGATTTTGTTTTTCTTTAGAATTTGAGTTTGTCTGTTCATCAGTAGGATTATGGGAAAACTACTGGCCCATTTTCATGAAACGTGGTGGAAGGGTGTAGCAAGGGCCAAGGAAGAACTCATCACATTTTGAAGCAGATCCGAATCACCTGTTAGATACACAAACTATTGTTTACTTCTGGAAACGGCCTTGGCGGTTCTCCGAGTGCCCTTCTAATTTATATGCTGTATTATTGTCATGTAATCCAATGTGGGATGGACCACTTAAACTGTATGAGATGAGAAAAGAAAACATTAATTTACTAGACATTATAGTGGACAATACTACAATATGTTATTTTCTGAATGGATCCTGTCAGATATCTCCTGAATGACTGAAAGCTGTTACAATTCCAGATCTTTAACCAGTTTGAAAAAACCCAGTTCATTCTTTATTGTAAAGAAAGAAGAGGAGAAACCAATCATACCTCCACCCCTTCCAGCTCCAGTGCGCCTCCTCTGTCCCTCTGTGCCCGGAGGTGTCTGGCTACATGTGTCAGCGTCTCCAGGGCCTGGGTGAGCTGAGCTAGTTTGGCGTCCTTCTCCTCAGACCCGAGCTCGGCCAGCTCCGGTACCTCAGCCTGCTCTCCGTTGAGGAGCGCCTGAGCCAGCTCATAGTGGAGCTGGTAGGAGGAGCGGATGAGCGTGCGACCGTACCACACCTTGTTGACGACGAGGGTTTGTGCATCGAGCTCCCACATCACGCTCATCGCATACCTGGATATGAGCGAGGACACATGTGCATACAAATAGCATGTTTGAATGTGTGCTATGTAACCTTTCAAAACAAAATGTAGACACGTGGAAATTACTGACCTGTCCACTCCGCCCAGCAGAGAGCAGAGGTCTGCACTTAGAACAGCCGGCAACATGTCGTACCTGCGGTCTGCCAGGTAGTACGTCGTAGCTCTTAGAAGACAGAAGAAGAACAAGTCAAGTAAATGGCATTTGCATCTTCTTTCTACGGAAGCCCTGAACAAGTGAAAAAAGGTTTTGCCTTGATTATCTTTCTAAGTTACTTTTAATTTTATCTGTGAAAACTACAAAAATCATTCATGTTTTACTTTCTCCATGCACTCTAAACACAAGATGTGTGTGTGTGTGTGTCTATATATGTGTGTGTCTATATATGTGTGTGTCTATATATATATATATATATATATATATATATATATATATATAGATATATATATATATATATATATATATATATAGTAGATATATATATATATATATATATATATATATATATATATATATATATATATATATATATATATATATATATATATATAATATATATATATATATATATATATATATATATATATAAATATATATATAAATATAAACCTCTTCCCACTGTCAGAAACACTGTTGTGCCTCTAGGTCAGTGCTGTTTGTTATTACTGTTGCTTCTTCTCTGTGTTGTTGAGACTTGCAAAATGACAGAAATTCAAAGATGCAACAGACCCTCAGGCTCTTTGCACTTCTGAAAGTTGCCTTGAAAGACTCTTCTACGTACACCTACACTTTCATCCAACTGGCTCCTTACCTCGCACGTGCTTCCAGGTCAGTGAGTGAGCCCTCGGTGACAAAGTGGGTGACATCTGCGATGTGGACCCCCAGCTCCAGCAGCTTCCCGCCGGCGAGGCTGCGCACCGACAGCGTGTCGTCTACGTCCTCGCAGCCCTGCGGGTCGATGCTGAACACCAGGTGACTCTCCCTGAGGTCATGACGCTCCGCCACTTGGGCAGGGTCCACCCTCCACGGCTTCTCAGGAGAGTTGACCGGCATCTCCCTCAGCTGAAGGCAGAAAGACACAGTCACAGATAGAAACGAGAATTAACGCATGGCGGCTGTTTGACTCGGCCAACCAGTCAAATTTAAATACACGTCAGTCCAAAATGTCATCCCTTCTTAATTTTGTCCTGTTAGACATTTGTGTGAAATTATCATAATTAGCATATGAATTCTTGAGTTATGACCAAACACACAACCACCCAATAATCAGATCGTCCATGAGTCCAAGTGGACGTGGCCTTTTTAAGATATCGGGTTCACGAGAATGGTGAGTAAACATACAGTAATGTCTCGGCAAGGCAAGGCAAAGACAAGGTTACATAAAGTCTGACAACAGCAGCTGTGCATCACTGAAGCCAAAGTGACGGAACATGTATGAATCATTTATTTAGCTTGTGCCGAGACACCTCTTTCACCAGAAGCTGTACAATATAAAATGAGAAATATGAATCCGAGCAGAAAGAAAAGCTTGAATCTATCAGGTCCTTGGATTGTAATATGAATAAAGAAAATGACATATTATGTATGAAGTGAGAAGGAAATAAGACATGTGCAGTTTCAAGGCTATTCTATTACTCTGTCGGGCACACTGAGCATTCAAATGAATATTTATTAATGTGTCTTTGTCAGGCAAATGTCCTTTGCTTACAATAAAAGCTCCTTTAAACTCTCATGGACCTACATGAACACTTTGGTGCATAACGATGAACACAGTGCAAAGGTCAAGTGACAAATACAAAATAGAAACATTTACAAAAAAAAATAAAAATCTGTATTTAAAGTTGAAGAGCTCCAGATAATATGTTGCATTATTTAAATTGTCTGCGTCCAAGTGGCCAAGAAAACACAGTTTTAAGTTGAATGAGTGTCTGCTGGTTTAATCTCAGAGAGCGAGTAGCTTCCGGTCTGACCTGTGCGTCTGAGAAAGGAGGCACGTGGATGCAGTTCTCTATGAGGATGGTCTGGACCTCCGTTTCGAGTTCTCCAGCCCGACCCAGCACCCGCACACTGTGGCCGTTGGGATAGAGCGACGTGCTCTCCCATGAATCAATGCGCACCACCACTCTGTGGTCCTGAGTGGAAGAAGACGGGGACAACGGTTTACATTTGAGAAATTGCATACACTCCCTTATTTACTCTTATGTTTAGATGATTTCAAAACCTTCTTTCAGCTTCTGCTCTCCAGAATCTGGCCCACTTGAGGGACTCATAGATTTGTTTTACGCTCTCGTTTTTTATCTCATGTTTAAGTGTCATGGACAAATCATTCTCTCTTTATATCTTAATGTTAGGTTTATATATGTTATGGTTCATATAATTATTATACTAATGCAGAGAACAGCTAGGAGTGACTCGAGTGTATCATGAGCCCAAATGACAGTGACTCATATAAGTTCACATACATTTAGTAGAAACATGTCAGCAGTTTCTGAAGTTTCTAAATCAGCAGCCACATGAAGGCGAACCAGACCTGCAGAGCCTCTGCCTGCTGAGTGCTGATGCGGATCTTGGGGATGCGATGGTCCCAGGGTACAGCCAGGATCCGCTGGGAATTCCTGCTCTGGGGCTGAGGCCCCTCCCTGGGGGGAAAAGTTACCACATAGTCCCTCCAATTCCTCTGCAGGATCCCCACAACACGGCCTGTGGAGTTTTATATCAGACATCGATAGAGAGAGTTATCGTTTTTTAAATATGTTATACTTTATCTTTTACTAGTGTGTTCTAGTGACATATGTAAACTTTACAGTTTTTCACAACCAGACATTTGACAATAGAACATTTCAAAGGTAAAAGAAGAGACAATCGAACAGGCCAGAAAACACAAGACAATAAATGAGTGGCGCTAATGAGACTCCCCCACCTGTCGGCATGGGTTTGCTGTCGCTTTCCTCTCCGCTCTTGTCCTCCCCTTGACCCTCAGCCAGAGCCGTGTCCTTCCCTCTCCACTCGCTCTTTGGCAACAACTCCACCACGACCACGTCACCATGCACGGCCCTGTTACGATTCTTTCCACCGCACACCAACACTCCCCAACTCAGATCTGAGGGACGGGAAAAGGTCAACGACAGTGGAGTACAGAGAGCAGATAAAGGATTGTGTGTTAGTAGTGAATGAAATGTGCAGGTCTTCCTGAGCTCAGTGCTGTACGGTTACTATAGATTTTCACCTGTGTTCTTGTTGGACAAACCCTCCGTCATGATTGACGCTTCACTGTGTGCTCGGTGCTTGCTGACGTTCAGAGTCCCCTGATAAGAAATATGAGATTTATTTGAATTTTTAGGAACATTAACAACTCATTCACCAGACTGTTGAGAAACACATGGCCATCTTGAAGGTTATTCAACTCTCTTTGTGCATTATTGAGCACTGGGACTGTCCTTGATGAGCTCAAGTGCTTCAGAGCAGATA
Source organism: Cottoperca gobio (assembly GCF_900634415.1). Lineage (NCBI taxonomy): Eukaryota > Metazoa > Chordata > Actinopteri > Perciformes > Bovichtidae > Cottoperca > Cottoperca gobio. The sequence goes on from NC_041357.1 coordinate 6,806,402, forward strand.
ACTGGCACATTTCTGAAACTATCCACCTCTCTTTTATTACATCCTAAAGGACCATTAACACTGCTTACAATTATTTTCTGCTATTTATGCTTTTCTAAGGACTCACTAGACATAAAGCAAGTTGGTGAACTCGTACTGTACCTGAATGTACCGCCCGGACTTGATTCCGGCCTCCAGGACCTCAGCGGGCAGATGTTCGGTGTACTCCCTCTCCGTGCCCTCGCTCTCCTTCTCTTGTAGCGCCTGGGAAATGGAGCCGTACAATTCGTGTGCGGCCTGCAGCTCCGGCCAGAAGTTTTGTAAGAAATCCTGACACACAAAGAGACACAGAAATGTCAGAAACAGATAAAACAATAAATGGCATTACAAGTCAGGGCCTTACCTTATGTGATGATGCATACCATGGAGGAGATAATGCAGATACTGTGTTATAAAGCCATGACACTTTTGACAACAATGCAGTTTCATGCTTAGGTTAGTGATTTGCACTTCTAGTTTTAATAACATCCCTGCAGCGGCCAATCGTTTGGTAATTTTACACTCAAATTAATTTGTCAGTAATGGATTGGGAAGTATTTCCCCACTCTCAATCCCCATTGACAA